>NC_080033.1:40173310-40473310 GCF_030020395.1 Manis pentadactyla
TAGGATGGGGGTTGTTTGTCCAGCCTCCCCTTTGGGTGGTTGGGCAATCAGACCCCCAGTGGCCCTTTTTGTGGCATCTGGGGCATGGGGTGGTAGGAGGTCTGGGGGAGGGGCACGCCCTTGACCAATGTCCTTCTTTTCAGCACTTGAAACAAGCTCCTGGGGGGGGCTTGTTTGTGGAGGGGCACCCAGGTTGTGGTTTTATCAGCTGGGCCAACATTTGGAAATTGGCCTGATCAGCCTTTTGTTTACGGCATTCTTTCTCCTCCTCCTGGTTATGGAAGACTTTAAAGGCCACTGTTAGGATCTCAGTCTGTGGGGTAGCGGGGCCCTGTTCTAACTTTTTGAGTTTAGCTTTAATGTTGGGGTAGCTTTGAACTAGGAAGTATGTCATGAGGACATGTCTCCTGTCAGGCGTTTCTGGGTCTAGGCTGGTATACTGTAATAGGGCTTGAGTGAGTCTCTCTAAGAACTTGGAAGGAGTCTCCTCCCTCCTTTGAATTATGTCTTGGAGCTTTTGAAAATTGACTACTTTACGAGCTGCCTTTTTCAGACCTGCTATTAAGCAGGAGGTGAAAGTATCTCGAGAGTGGAGACCCACGGCAGTGTTATAATCCCAGTGTGGGTCTTGTTCGGGGACAGCGGTGGGGCCAGGGGGATAGGTGGGGCAGTCCTGTGGGTTTCGGTGGCGTGCGTTTGGGCGAAGTCCCAAACTCGTCTACGCTCTTCAGGAAGGAGGGTATTGGCCAGGAGCATGAAAACGTCATGATGTGTGAGGCTGTATGACTGGAGGGTCCATTGAAACTCCCTGATATATGTCGTGGGATCAGTGGAAAAGGAACCTCGGCATTTCTCAAGTTGGTTTAAATCTCCTAAGGAGAAAGGGACGTGAACGCGCACGATGCCTTCGGAACCTGCTACCTCCCGGAGGGGGGCGATAATTTTGGGAGGCCCTTGGGACCGAGTCTGAGGGGGACTGAAGGGTTCAGGCTCAGTCTGTGGGGGAGAAACAGGTGATGGGGGCAAAGATGGAGGAGGCTCCTGGGACTTAAGTTAGAGGGGGGCTGAAAGGCTCAGGCTTGAAGTGCAGGGGGGGTGAGGTGGGGGAGGACATAGTGGTGGAGGAGGGGGGAGGGGTTGTTGTAGGAGAGGAGGGGGAAGGGAGTGAACGGGAGGCTTCTGTGGGGGTGGAGGCAGCGGCGAACGGCAGCGGGGGTGGAGGAAGGGGGAGGGGCTGTTGTAGGAGAGGAGGGGGAGGCGGCGGCAGAAGAGGGTGGAGGGGTTGTGGGGGGGGGGCTGAAGGGGGAAGCCTGTATGGCGGAGGTTCATCGGCTGGGTCAAAGGTAATCGAAGAGGGACTGGGAGTGTGTGGAGGGGAGGGAGACGGCTTGCAGGCTAGGAGAACTTGGGGTGGAGAACAGGTGGTGCAGAGGCTGGGATTTTGAGCTAGGAGGCGAAAAGCCTCGATATAGGGAATCTCCTTCCATTTTTTCAGGCGCTGGCAGTAGTTAAAAAGATCGTGAGTGATGTTAGGATCAAGAGTTCCCCCTGCGGGCCTCTGGTTGTTATTGTCTAGGGGGTATGTCGGCCAATCTTGGGAGCAGTATTTACAGAGAAGTTTTGGTTTTATATCAGGTGTCTGGGAGAGGGTGGCTAGATGCTTGAGCAGGCATTCAAGAGGTGAACTTTCAGGGAGGGATGAAGAGGCTCCCATGGCTAAAGGACAGAGAAGGAGACAAACAGGGGAAGACGAAAGGAGACCCTCGGACTGGGAGCAGACCGCAAGGAGACAAAGGGCGTCCCCGATGATCTTTGGTGGTCTGCGGAAACTCGTATACGAGTTGGAATTTCTTAGGAAGTGTGGGTCGTCACCCAGACTTCTCTAAGAAGGCAGAGTGCCGGAGTCACGAGGAACCTAGTACTAGGAATTTTTGGCGGAAGGAATTTTCGGCGGAAGGAACGGAAGGAGAAGGGGGGGAAAAAGGGAGCATTCTCATCCGCATAGGAGTCACCTTGTGTATGGCTGTTGGAGGAGGGGCCTTAGGGTCCGCTGCAGCCGTGAAGGCCTAAGGCGGGGAGAATTCCCTCCTCGTCTCCGAGTGTCAGGGCCTTGCCGGACGATCACGGTCAATGGTGCTGCGATAGCTCGGGGAAGAGTGGCCCACTCCGGGGGGAAACTTACTCAAAGGCCAGAGAGGAGTGGTGAGTGTGATGAGCCAGCGCCGGAAAAAGAGGACGAGGGCAAGCTGCTGCTGGTGTCGGGGGGTAGACGGGGCCCAGTTGGGGTGTCCCGTCTCCCGGGTTTCAGCACCAATGAAAGGAAAGGAGTGACACACAGCAGCAATTCACCGGAGAATTCCGCTTTATTCGGGTAAGGTGCTGGGTTATATAGGAAGGGGCATGGGGTGATTGTGGTGTTACTTCTACGGGGCTGGTAGCTATTGGCTGGGTGCTGGGATTGGGAGGGGGGTGAGGGGTGATTGGGCCTCAGGTGGTGCCAGCGGGAACCGAGGACTCGGAAGAAAAGCAGGAGGTTCACCATCTTATGGGTGGGGGCCCTTCACCTTCCACCCTCCCTGAGAGTACACACAGCAGGAAGGTGGGCGGCCCTCCACTGACGGGCAAGGGCGACTGTCTCTCACGCACGTCCAAGGTAGAGGGGCGGTTCCTCAGTTCATATCTCATTGAATCCAGGCAATAACCCTATGAGACAGATCCTGTTACTGTCACATCTTTTATAGATGAGGAAACTGAAGCAGAGAGCAGCTTGCCCAAGGTCACCCAGGGATTTGAACTCCGGTCTGTCTCACTCCAGAGCTCTTGGCAGCTTGCTTCAGTGCTGTCAGCCAACCGCTGGATGGGGAGTGCTGGGGAAGGCCTTTCCCTTCCCAGGCTTCCTTCCAAGAACACTCTGAAACCCCAGGAGGAGGAGGCTGGTGTGGATCGAGACGCAGTCTGCACCAGCCAGCCTGGGAGTGGATCTGAAACCTCACTGAATGCGGCCGTGTGAGACTGAGCCCAAGGACGGTGGGGAGAGGCAGGGAGCTCAGCCACACAGCGGTCAGCTGCGGCTGCGAGACTGTTCCCAGCCTCCACCCCACAAAACACAGGGCAGCAGATGCTTAGCAAATGGGTGTGTGGGAGTGAGACATACCCTTAGATGGCAGGCGGGCTGGCAGTGTCACCGAATTACTCAACAAAGCCACCTCGGCTTTGAACTTTGAGCCAGGCACTGCAGGAACAGGGCATGGTGGTGCTGCAGGGACAGGTGAAGAGGATGTCTGCCATCCTTCTGCCCCCCAAGTGTGAGGGCACAACCTGGGAAAAAGCCAGGAACTGGAAAGCCATTGTACACCTACATTCTCATGAAGTTTTACAGCTGGAGGGAAAGAGGGATACACAAGCACCCAGGGCTCACGGGTCCTGGGTGGCTTCATGCCAGACAGGAGAGAAAAGCAAGGCCATGTGCCATGACCCACACTGTGCATGGAAAAAGCCGGCTTTTACTGAGCGATTACTACATGCAGGGCTATCGTACCCATTACCCTTTGAATTCCCTCTGCCTCCTTGTGAGGAAGGTAATGTTTTTATGCCCATTTTACTCAAGAAGAGACAGACGTTCAGGGAGATTGGTAACCTGTCAAGGTCACATGTTTCCCCCACTTCTGGTTTCCATGAGGAGGGACTTTCCCTAAACACCCTTTGGTCTTTACTCTCACTGCCCATGGCAACGGAATGATTTGTTTGATGGGAAAACTTGGGAAGGCTAAAGGCAGTCATCTGCTTCATTCCAGCCTTCTTGCAGGTTCAGTTAGGAAGCCAATTTGGTCTCACACTAAGCTGTATCTTCCATGCGAGCTTTAGTGATAACTAAGGTGGTACTTTGGTTCTCTGCCATTCATTTGTCTTTTCAGTCAATGTGTTCAGAAACCTGGATGCAGAAGAGGGGTACTGTTTCGTGGAAGGGTCCTTGGAGATCCCAACAACACTCGGGAGGAGCCCGAGCACTCAGGCCAAACCACCCCCATTTGACCAGGGGACTCTGCTCTCCCGCTACATCTTGGCAAAGGACACTCTTGGCTCCAGGACCAATTTTCCTTGGGAGAAGTCAGCCCTGAAATTAGTACTGCCTCCTCCTCCCTCCCCAGCTCCCCCAAAACTTTTTTTCTGGACCGGCATTTTTTTCTGGGACAAGAAAAAATCAAGTCTTGTGCTCAGCTTCTCAGTGTAAAGGGAACCAGACATGAGAGGGGTGACAGTGTCTTAGCCAGCTCTTCCCCTCGCCACCTGCCAGGACATCAACAGTGGGTACTTGACCTATCGAGACAGCTACCAGTCTAGACATCTTATGCATAGCAAACCCGGGAAGGTGACAAAAACCCCATGTTAGGCCCTGATTAAACCCATACCCTGTATATCTCAGTTTCCTTTCCAGTGGACCTACCAGGCAATTCAGAGCTAGTTATGTCTCCGTGGGACTATAGGCCAACGTCCGTATGACCTTGCTGTGTGACTGTGGGCAAAGTCTTCACCTGCTCTGTGCTTTGATTTAATTACCTATAAAATGGGAAGATAATACCTGTACTCCTGTCTGTCTCACAGGACTGTTATAAGATCAATTATGTAGAACTTACTTGAAAAGGTATAAAAAATGCTTCATGACATAGAAGGGAATTACCATATTATGAGCTTTTATAACATACCACCCAGATTTACTAAGCATATCATGATCAGCTTCAGTTTTCTCAGCAGTACTGACTCACCTTCATTCTGGGTAACCATGCCCAACCCCCCTTTGCAGTCTCTAAGGACCCACCCCTTACCCCACCATCTCAGTCCACACGGATCCAGGGACACTGCCTAAGCACGGTAAGTGCATCTCATTCTCCCTCACCACAGGGACTGCGGTCAAGGGATAGTCATGTGACCTAAACAGGCTAACCGAGGCATTTGCTAGGACTTTTGGAAAAGAGATTCTCTGTAGAGATCCTAAGAGGATACAGGGGCTGAGATTAATGCTGTCATTTTGTTACCATCTCAACCCTAAACCCAGCCACGTCCACTTGTGATGTTATGATGTATAATAAGAAATACATATTTGGCCTTCATCCACCACAGTTCCTAGCTTATGGCTCCTAAAACCCTTGGAATTTCCTAAGTGATGAGAGCAATAAAGGTGTTTCATTACGTTAATGAAGTGACTTTTGGAAAGCAGCTAAGGATGGGGGCTGGTTGCCAGGAGAACTAATCATGTAATCAGAGGGTTGTAACTTTCAGTCCCACTCCCTGACCTGGAGGGAGAATAGAGGGGATGGAGGGTGATCACCCATGGTCAGTGATTAGTCAATCATGCCTATGTAATGAAGCCTCCATAAACACCCAAAACACCAAAAAGTCTACTGTTTGGGGAGAGCTTCTGGGCTGGTGAGCATGTGGAGATTTAGGGAGAGAATCCCGCTCGGAGAGAGCATGGAAACTCCAAGTTCTTTTGTTGCCCTGTGCATCTCTTCCATCTGGCTGTTCCTGAGTTCTATTCTTTTGTAATAAACTAGTATCAATACCAAAAACAAACAAACAACCTGATTAAAAAATGGGCAGAGGACCTGAACAAGACATTTCTCCAAAGAAGAAATACAGATGGCCAACAGGCACATGAAAAGATGCTCCACATCACTAACCATCAGGGAAATGAAAATCAAAAGCACAATGAGATATCACCTCACACCAGTCAGAATGGCCACTATCCAAAAGACAAGAAGTAACAAGTGTTGGCGAGGATGTGGAGAAAAGGGAACCCTCCTGCACTGTTGGTGGGAATGTAAATTGGTGCAGCCACTACGGAAAGCAGTATGGAGGTTCCTCAAGAAACTACAAATAGAAATACCCTATGACCCAGTAATTGCACTTCTAGGAATTTTCCAGAAGACAACAAACTCTGATTCATAAAGATATATGCACCCCAATGTTTGTTGCCGCTTTATTTACAATAGCTAAGATATGGAGGCAAACAAATTGTCATTCAATAGATGAATGGATAAAACAGATAATGGTACATATACACGATGGAATATTATTCAGCCATAAAAAAGAAATCCTGCTACTTGCGGTAACATGGATGGACCTAGAGGGTATTATGCTAAGTGAAACAAGCTAGACAGAGAAAGACAAAGACCATATGACTTCACTTATAAGTGGAATCTAAAAACAAAACAAAACAAAAAGAACAAAACAGCAGTAGACCCATAGATGCTGAGAAATGACTGGTGGTTACCATGGGGGATGGGTTGGGGTGGGAGGGGGGTAAATGAGGGGGACAAAGGGGCACAAAATTCTCAGTCATAATATAAGTTGGTCATGGGGATGGAAATACAGCATGGAGAATATAGTCAATGATTTTGTAACATTTTCCTAGGTTGACAGATAGTGACTATACTAGTTGGGGTGAGGATTTAATAAGGTGTGTAACTGTTAAACTGCTGTGTTGCATACTTAAAATCAATACAATATTGTGTATCAATTATACTTAAATAAAAAAATACACTTAAAAATATAGTAAACCAGTAATCTAGTAAGTAAAATGTTTCTCTGAGTTCTGTGAGCTGCTCTACCAAATTAATCAAACCCAGGGAGAAGGTTGGGGGAACCTCAGAGTTATAGCTGATTGGTTAGAAGCACAGATGACAATCTGGACTTGAGATTGGCACTGGGGTGGGGTCCAGTCTTGTGGGACTGAGCCCTTAACTTGCAGGCTCTAGCACTATTTCCAGGTATATAGCGTCAGCATTGAGTTGAATTGTAAGACACCCAGCTGGGGTCTTGGAAAATTCCTTGGTGGTATGGGGAAAACCTCCCCAACACACATGTTGGAAATTGGTGCAGAACCCTATTACCACCCATGGACTTTTCAGCTTCAAGTGAGTCCCAAATTCTTTTTTTTTGCTCAAAGCCATCTTGGGTTCGATTTTTCTGTCCTTGCCACCAAGATGATCTTAATGGATATAGCATTATCTCACTTAATCTTGAATTTGAACCAGGTCTCCTGGTCTCTGGGCCTGCTTTCTCTCCACTCCACAAGGAATCGAGGACAGACTGAATCTCGTACTCATGGCTCCATCACATACTTCACTCAGCAGGAGAGCATCTGCTGGGAGAGGAAGAGCCCTGATTCTCCCACAGCCAGTGTCTGAGGAAGGACATAATTCACCAGTGTTCTTGGCCCCAAGTGCCCTTGTCCTAGAAGAAAAGCACCAGTCATTTCCCGTAGGGCTTAAGCTTTATGTCAAGGGTCTGGAGGGCTTGAAATGGCCCAGTATCTTCTTTTCCTTCCAGGTATTGATGCTCCAGTGTCCACCTTTTAGAGTTCCGATCTGTGAAGATATCGGAGTTTGGTAAAATGCAAATACATCTCAGTCCTCCCAGGGCTTACAACCTGTGCTGCTGTCAATCATGGCAGTTTTGTAGGACTAATGGCTTGGAGAGGGGTTTAGGGAACCAGGGGCACAGTGGTGGTGGTAGATGTACTAGGGAAGGGGAAGGGGTACCGAAAGGGACATGTAAGGACTGAGTAAGTTCCAATCGGTTGAGGGTGTAAGTCAGCCATATAAAGTTTGATAATGGGATAAAATAATACAATACCTCTCAGGTATCACCTGTATTTGCCTCAGAATAACATGGGGATATGGAAAGTGGGTGGAGATAGAGAAGAAATAAGATTGGCCATGTGTTGATCACTGTGGACCCTAGGTGATGGGTGTATGAGGGTTATTCTGTCTACTTGAGCATATGTTTGAAATTTTCCATAGTAATGTTTTAAAGTATAATGAATAATTTTTAAAACATGTTCTATGCTTATTCTTTGCAAAGTTCTTTAATTACATCTTGTATGTACCTCACAAATGATTTTTCCCATTTAAAAAATGGTGAAACTGAGGCTCAAAGAGCTAAGTCAAGTAGGCAGGTGGCACTGAGAGGTGAACTTGAGCCTTCCAACTCCTGCATTCCACGGTTGGGGCAGGGGTCAGGAAAGGCAGGTTGGGCTGTCCATCCTTGATGGGGCTGACAGGCAGGGACAGATACCAGTCTTGCCTGAAGGCAGCCCAGCCTGTGTCTAATTGGTGCAGCACAGGGCATAGACCCCTTCAGGGCCTCAGGGAGCCACTGGGCATGCGGTGGAAAGCTCCCAGCCACTGATTTCACGTGCCCCTTGGTGGTTAAGAAAACAGAGTCTCACACAGCAGGCTCTGAGCCCTTTCATGGGCATCCTGAGAACTGTTGCCTGAACATCTGGGTCTGATAAAGGGAGACCGCATGGGCTTCCCTGCCCTCTTTCCCATAACTATTTCCACACTTGCCCTTGAAGTTCTGTGCGTGTGGCTGTTCTTTTCTTCTCTTCCCTCCCAAACATATGGATTCCCAGCTCCTATTTCAAACTCAAATGCTCCTCTGCTATAAACTCCCCAAAGCTCTCAATTTCCTTTTTCCATTGCTTTCTTTCCTAAAGTGCATGAAAAAGCCTCTCTTAGCTCTGTTAAAATTTCCTTGTTTATGAAAGAAGGGCAAGGAGAACAGTGACTTCAGTGATCAAGGATAAGCAAGGCCTGAACCTTCTTCAGGAGAACATACCTCAATAACCTGGGAGATCAAAGCTTACCAAGTACAAGAACAAATCACAGGAAAGCCCTGATTCCCCACCCCCACCCCAATCCTTCTCCTGCAGGAGGCTTGATACAGTGCCATCTGCTCCCTTTAGCTGGCTGAAATGTCCTTTGTGAAAGTCACTAATGGAATAGAAAAAGAAAAGTCCTGGGCATGATTCCCAGAAGGTTACTGCCTGAGTGGGAGTGTGTTATCAGGGAAAGGAGGAACAAGTCCTTGCCTGCTCCTGAGCCCATGGCCTTGTATTTCTTCATGGTAATGAATGGCACCTCACCCCTTAAAGGCAGAAAGAGCCTATCCCTCGGCACTGAGATTCTGTACAAATCTGCATCGGCTGGGAGCAGGGAGGAAAGGGGGTTCAGTGCATCCTCCATGGCCTAGGGGACAGAAGGCCCTCACCCAGGCAGAGGTCACAGACCCTCAGGTGCCTTCAGGGCCCAGCAAGTAACATAAATGGCCTGGCGTGTAGGGTGATAAGAGGCAGCTGACACTGGTCTCAGCCTCCAGGAACAATGGGTGGCAGTAGCTGGGACGGGAGATAACAAGCCCTCTGGGACAAGGACAGCAGCTGTTCACCTCTGGCTGGTTACAGTGGAAGAATGTGCACCCTGTGTTGTCAGGTCATCCATATTTCCGAGGTGGAGATCTGGATTTTACATGAAGTCTCCTAATTCAGGAGCAGATTTAAATGAAAAATATTGCAAAGGCTGACACGAGCTAAACAAAACCTGTCTAGCAGTCCAGCTGAATCTGAGCACCTCCAGTCAGCAATCTGACCCAGGAAGTGGGTCCTGTCCATGTGCAGTGTGGCGGGCAGTGCTGGGAAGAGAGGCTGGCACGGGTCAGATGAAGCCACGCGGTGAAAGTGCACGTGTCTGGCGCGCTAAGGAAGGACTGCTCGTCCCGGGGCTCATGAAACACGTTCAGGCTCCTGCCACTCTATCACGCTGTACCTGCTGCCAGCTGGATCCTTACCAACCACCCTCCCACCCCCTTCAGAAATTCTCCTCCTCTCCTTCTCTCACAGTTCATGTGGCCAGTTCCGAACTCTTTCCTTGGCTAAGGCAAGCTGTCACTTCTTCAGCCTCTGACCATATTCAAGTCAGCCTTAGAAACAACTTAAAACTCACTGACACCCTCCTTCCTCTCATACTTCACAAAATCATGACAAGGTGTATCTAAGGAGCTTTTTCCCCTTAAAAAAGATACTGTGCTTGGAGTACAGTTTCTGTTCCTTATCTCCATGAGAGACAAGAGGGAAACTGAGGCACAGAGTTGGGAGTTATTTGCCAAAGACACATTTATTTGGTAGGACTCCAAAGAGCTGACAGAACCATGCACTAAGCTACTTTTCAAAGTTAAGGCATCTTCCTGAGCTTTCCATAATAAAGTAGAATTTCCTTGCAATGAGATGGTACAGTAATCTAGAGTACAGAGAAAGAGGAGGAAAGATGTTAGGCAAAGCTCTGACTGTTAATCAAATCTCTTTCCCTGGCATTACCTCTACTCTGTCAGTTAGGTCCTTGTATTCTTGCAATTCCCTCTATATAGGGAATGAGAAAGGTGAGTGGGAGGAGATTACAAGAAGAGACATTTCAGAGTAAGGTAAAGTGCACTGCACAAGTGATTGCCTGCAGCAGAGTGTATGCATGAGTCTCTGGGTGTGTATGTATTTGCATGCGTAGTTTGTATGCAAGCCATTTTGGCAGAAGGAGAAGTGTAGTTTCTACACTTCAGCAAATGCAACACCCTCCCCTAAGAGAACCTTCGTGACTCCAGTCTCTCTCTCTCATCTCTGCCCACACTGTGGCTATTCATTTAATCAATATATGTGCATTTATTGAGCACCTTCTCGGTATCTGGCACTGTGATATATACTGAGGTTACATCAGTGAACAAGAATGACACAGTCCTCATCCTCAGGGGGCTCACAGTTTAAGAGGGAGGCAAATGAACGAGAAACTGAAATTCAGTGGGGTGAGCCCTCAGATAGGGGAAGTGAAGGAGAGGGCAAGGAGGAGGAAGCTTAACATGCAAGGAAGAAGGGAGGAGTCGGGGAACGTATTCTGGAAGACATGAAGTCTAGCTGAGATCTGAAGAATGAGCTGAATTGGACAAGGAAAAGGGAAGGTGAGTGTTTGAGGCAGAGGACACAGCATGGGCAAAGGATCTGGAGGTCGGATTCTCCCTTGCACTTGGTGGAAATCTGCTGTTTGAGCTAAGGCAAGTTCAGTCCTGGGGAGAGTTTCAGGGGTTCTGGAGCCAAGTATGGGACAAGCATGGCAGTAGCCAAGGCCAAGAACTTTAGTAATCATTGTTCTCAGATTTAAACTGCTCACTTAAAAGCAGTGAAAGTGCTTTCCTGTCCTTAGGGTACTCGGAATATAGGATGAGAACTCAGGGTTCAGAGGACACTGTGGAATATCGCCCCTCATCTTGATAGAGGAAATAAACATTAAAGGTCAAGCACAGAATCTGAGACAAAATGCCTTTTAAATTCCAATTTACAGAGGACAAAGGATATTCACATTTTTGTTTTCTTCCTCACTCGCTGTCTGTCTCACACACACACGCTCTCACTTGGTGAGCTAGGCCTTAGAGTGAGTACTAGGTTTTGTCATATTATTTTTGATAGAGGAGGAAACTGAGACTCAGAGAGGAAGAGTATCCAAGGTTATGGGCTCAGTCATTCACTCACTGACCCAACGACCAGTAGCAGAGCACCTGCTTTCGGCAGGCTTCTGCGGGACGCGTGAGTATGGGGGTGAATAACACAGATATTCCCCACTCAGAGCAGAGAGATTCAAACCAATTGCTTCCAATTCCTATCCCGGTGCCCTTTCCAATGCCCTGAACTGTAGGTTGGATATGTTGTTTCTGCTGTAGTCCTCCAGTGGGTGTTATTGGCCCCCAGTCTTGTCAGCACTACACCATCCAGCCCTGCCCCGGGCCCCAAACAGACCATCAAAGGAAAAACAGCTTAGCTGTGATGCAAATATACCTTCAAGGCAAGGTGCAGACCCAGATTTTTCCTGTAAATCCCTCCCAGATAAAAACCGTGTCCACCAGAGGTTGTCCTGGCCCCAGCAGTTCTTGAGTCATGGGGAAATTTCCTATTTCACATCCACCCCCTGTACTAGCCTAAAGCGAATGCTTTTAAACCTTCACCTTTTGCAAGTCTTCCCTTTAAACACTGTCATGATAGCAGGGGTGGGATAAAGGGTCTTTCAAAGCAAAAGGGGGAAAGTTGAGGAGGAGGAGAAAGCAGGGAGTGAGCAAGAGAAAAGGAGCCAGCAGACCCACCTGGCAGCCTGCACAATTCTGCTAGGAGCCAAATCTGGCCAAGGTCAGGGATGATTGGCAAAACCCAACCAGACAGACATCTCAGAGATGCCTGGGAGAGGCTGGCGCATCTCCCCAGAGCCAGGGCAATGTTATTTCCTGGGGCAATGCTAGTCACAAAGGATGAAAACTGATGACTGAATGTCTGGGCAGGGTCGGAGGCCTTGCCAGGGGGTGGGGGTGGACCGCTGGGAAGGAGGAGGGGCAGAGACTTAGCTGGTTTTGCACAGACAAATCTCTTCATTTTCCAGACTGGAAAAGCTGTTTGGGCTGTGCACATTTGCACAGAGTCACGGTATTTACTATGCTTCCCGGCTCAACAGATTTCTTTTTGTCATTCAGTCAAACGCAGCTTGTATTTTTCATAGCCAGAGTTGAACAGACAGTGGGGGCCCTTCCCCCACGTTGGGTTAAAAAACATGTCAGAGTGACTCAAAAAGCTCAGCTCACATGGGCAGCAGGAGTGGGTGGGGTAGCATGTTGTAGAGATATAGACCCGTGTTTACACAAGCAGGGTCTCCCCCTTGGAGGTGTTTAATGACACTCCTTATTTTCCAGCACACTGTTTTTTGAGCAGCCCTAGGAACAAACTACTGTAGTAGAAACTGATTCCTGCTTGTTGCATGTGACTCCCAGTTATCCACATTGAAGGTAGTATGGGTAGGATACAGGAGAGTGGGATAATTTTATATAGTGGTAAGTAAAAAACAAAAAAAAAACCCTTCTTGCCAATATATGCTTATTTAGAGTTCAATTCCAAAAGTGTTCCTGGCCAGATGTCAGATTATAAAGCTATCTGTTGAACCACTATATGCTAAAACATTAATTCAAGCCAACAAACATTAATTGAGCGCCAACTATGTGCAAGGTACAGTGCTGGGGAGGAAGCGTCCCAGCTGACCAGAACTTAACATGTACTTCACATTTTTAATAGAAGACAGAGGGTGAGCCCAGTGGTATACACAGCCAATAGCGGGGTTTTAGGCACCAGGGATGGGTCAAGTCAATAAGGAAAGTCTTTTAGGGGGTGGGAGAAGGGAGAGCTTTCCCTGGCCCGGTCACATCATGCTCCTAGGCTTCTGTATGTGGAATGCCAGCCAAACCACCACACAGGGAGTGTAGTCATCAAATCTTGCTCAGCCTCAGTCATGCTCATCAAGAGTCAGAGGGAGAGACTCATCTTCCGATATGACACAATGACATATTCAGGTGACCTCTGTCCTCTTGGGCCAGGGGGAGGGTAAATACACAGACACCCCTGGTAACGCAGGTTAGCATCACCTGATGCAAAGGTATAGAGCCTCTAACCTCCTCTTCTTCTTGGGTTGGCAAAGCAGAAAGTCACTTTGCATTAATTTAAAGGGAGAAAGGACCCACACAGACTTCTCCTCAAACCTGCTTTTGAGCCAGGAGTCATGGGGAGTTGACGGGGTGGAGGCGGGCACAGGGAAGTAGTACAGGGTCTTTAGGGGACCAGGGGAGTCCAGGGAGCTAAGAATTCTCTTTAGTTCAAGTTAACTGTGCCAGATGTAGCTCAATTTTTTTTTCCTTTTAAAGACTATTATGGGTTTCCTTCCAAAGTGGAAACACAGGGATGGAAAAATGAGTTTCAGTTGCTATGGAAATAGGAGTTGGCTGGGACCTGCAGGAGCAGCAGCTGGAGTAGAACAAGTGGCCAGGAACCCGGCCCTGTAACAGAGGGGGCTTCCGGCTGCGGATAAGACAATAACAGGCTTCAGCAGGGAGAAGGAGGAAAGAGAGAAAAGGAGACAGAGAGTGTTTCCAGGCACTGCAGCCTATGAATTCTGCAGGCATTTGCAGTGATACAGAATGTGCGTGTGCATGTGTGTGTTGCATGTGCATCACCACAGGCCAAAAAAAGAGAAGAAAAATAAATCCAGTGCCTGAAAAAGAAGGGATTTCACCAGTGACCTGAAGGTCAAGAAAGACCTAAGGCAGTTGAATAACAGAAAGGGAGGGGCCTCCCGTTTAGAAGCCTTCCTGGGGTCTGGGGGGAAATGCCTGAGGAGGCACTGCCCTCACACTCTGTGCTCCCTCACCTTTGTCTTCACAGAACTCCTCATACTGAAACTTTTGTGGGCCAGAAATGCTGCAGACAAAATCCCCACAGGGTTAGCAAGACTGTGGGGGTGTGCAAGTTGGCTGTTCTATTTCAGCTGCACCTCTGGGTGACTGTTTCTGTTCCAGGTAGAACGTCTCCATGATCCTGGTGCTCTGGGAACTTGGAAATTTGGAAGCGGGAGGCTTCAAAGGGGTCTGAATGGTCTTAGCATCACCATCTGGAGAGATGCTTCCATTAGCCTAGGGGACCTCAGGCTGGATCTGCCCACAGGGCTCACCTGAGGGAATATTATGCTATTCCTACCCCTACCCTACTCAGAGGAACTGCTCAGGCCCTTTCCTTCCATTGCGTGGGGGTGAGGAGACAGGTGGACCCCACATTCACAAAGGGACTCAAAGTTAGGCTTCTGATACTATCTAGTCCTATCACTGTCTACATATGCTGTCCCTGAGAAACACAAAGAGGATCAGGCAGTTTGAACTGACCAGCCTTATGGTATCTCATTTTGCGTTTTGTCAGTTTTCAATAGATCAGGAGGCCTCCAAAAGTAGAGGTATCAAGAAAGAATAAAATACTTATGAATAAACTTAACCAAGGAAGTGAAAGACCTGTACACTGAAAACTTACATGCTGAAACAAATTAAAGATGAAAATAAATGGAAAGACAGTGCATGCTCCTGGATTAGAAGACTTAATAGTAAGATGTCAACAGTACTCAAAGCAATCTGCAGATTTAATGCCATCTCTATCATTCACCCCAATGACATCTTTGCAGAAATAGAAAAATTCATAACGAACCCCAAAGAGACAAAACAATCTTGAAAAAGAACTAGCTGTGAGTTCTAAGCTCTAAGTTGTGAACTCAAACTTTCTGATTTCAAATTAAAACAAGATACAGTAATTCGAACAGTATATTACGGGCATACATACTGACATCCAGACCAATGTAACAGAATAGAAGGCCTAGAAATAAACCTTCAAATCAATGGTCAAATGGTTTTCTACAGGGTGCCAAAACCATTCAATGGGGACAGTCATTTCATTCCAAAAAATTGTGTTGGGAAAACTGGATATCCATATGCAAAAGAATGGAGCTGGATCCTTATTTGATACCATACAACAAAATTACCAAATATGGATCAAAGACCTAAACATAAGATCTAAAATTATGAACTCTTATGAGAAAACATAGAGGAAAACTCTCAAGACATTAGATTTGGTAATGATTCTTGGATATGACATCATAAGCACAGGCAACAGTAGAAAAACAGATCAATTGAACTTCATCAAAATTAAAGTTTTGTGTATCAAAGGATACTGTCAACAGAGAGAAAAGGCAGAAAGGGAGAAAATATTTGCCAATCATGTATCTGACAAGGGATTAATATCTAGAATATATAAAGAACTCCTACAACTCAACCTGATTCAAAAATGGCCAAAGACTTGAATAGACATTTCTCCAGAGAAGATACAGAAATGGCCAATAAACACATGAAAAGATGCTCAACATAAATAATCATTAGGAAAATGAAAATCAAGACCACAATGAGATCCTGTCAGAATGGCTATTACCAAAAACAAAAGACAAAAAACCCAGAAAATAGTAACTGTTGGCAAGGATGTGAGGAAATAGGAACCTTTGTGCATTGGTGGAGATGATGCAGCTAGAGTAAAATGGTACTGCAATCCCTCAAAAAATAAAATATAGAATTACCTTATGATCCAGCAATTCCACTCTGGATATGCACCCAAAGGAACTGAAAGCAGGGATATTTATACACCATGTTCATAGCATTATTATTCACAACAGCCGAAAGGTGGAAGCAACCCAAGTGCCCATTGTGAAGTGGTGAATGGAGAAACCAAATGCTGTATGTGCATACAATAGAACACTACTCAGCCTTAACAAGGAAGGAAAGTCTGACACATTCTCCAACACGGATGAAGCTTAAAGACATACTAAGTGAAATAAGCCAGTTGCAAAAAGGACAAATGTTGTATGATTCCATGTATATATGGTACCTAGAGTAGCCAAAATCATAGACTGAGAGTAGAATGGTGGTTGTCAGAGGTTGGAGGAAGGAGGGAATAGAGAGGAAATTAAAATTAATTAAGCAATTAAATGCACTGTTTAATGAGCATGGAATTTCAGTTTAGGAAGATGAAAAAGTCCCAGAGATGGATGGTGGTTAACAGTTGGTTATACAATAATATAATGCACTTAATGCTACTTAACTGTACATTTTTAAATGGTTAAAATGGTAAATTTTATAATGAAAAATAAATGTATATAAGTGGAAGCAACCCAGGGTCAGCCTCTCGTCCTCTGAGAGTCTGCCCTCACAGTACCCAGTTAGGCCCAGTCAACACCCAGGATATGACCTTTCCTCGACTTCCTTTGTCTTGTCAAAATTACCACAGGTGCAAAGAAGACCACAGACTGGGGTGGGGAGCCCAGCGTGTACAGGCGAGATAGAGAGATGAACAAAGATGAGGCTCGTTGGTGGACAGTGCACTCTGCTCTGGTGCAGGTTCCCACAGGAGGGCGGAAGGGCACTGGTGGGCACAGCTGGTGCTCGGGCAGCTCACAGGAGGGGAGGGGACTTCTTGTTCGGCCGTCAGGTGGTGTCACAGAGGAAGTGGTGCTCAAGGGGGGGTGTGAGGGAATGAGGACATACACGTGTGAACTGGTGGATGGCACTTTAAGCGGGTTGTTTGGTTGGAGTGTGGTGTGACTTAGAGGCAGGAATTCGGAAAGAATACTGGGTCAAAGGGGTGAGGAAGTGACCAGGGACAAGGTGACACAGTACAGGAACATCTGCTACACAAGCCTGACATCCTACAGGGTAAGTATTATAAATACATTCTTGGCTTGGATTGGTAACCTTATGGAACTAGGTTCAGAAGGAATTTGAATACCAAACAAACAATAATAACAAGTTCTAAGAGCACTTACCCTATGCATCTTAGTCAATAACCCTAATTAAAGGGTAGCAATATTAGCTCCATTTTCGGCTGAGAAAACTGAGGCCCAAGTGGTCAAGCAACTTGCCGAGAAAACACACAGGGTGAGTAAGTGGTGGGACTGGGGTAGGAACTCAGGCCTACGTGGATCTTAAACTCTAATATATATTAAGACATATGTAAAGGAGCTAGTTTAAAAACAGAAATTCCATTCCCAGTGTGCAAAGCTGGAATAATCTCAACAGAACAAATAAAATAGTACCAGAATATAACCAGAGTATAAAATAAAATCCATCAGTCCATACCACTATAAATAAAAAGAAAAATTAATACATCGGAGAGAAGAGCCAAATGTTCCATGCAGAGGACTGTGAAATCAATTATGCAGATACACTGCCCTCAAGGAGGGAGAATAGAACTCCCCATCCCTTAAGCTTAGGCTACTACGTAATGATCTCCTTCCAAGACTACAATGTGGAACAGGGGAAATGGAGTAACTTTACAGTGGAGACATCTGACAAAGGCCTCCTCAGTCAGGTGATCAAGGTTAGCATCAGCAATGATAAGTCCAGCTGGTACTATGTATGCTTGACATGATGTGACCAAAATGGCACTTCACTCGTACGATTTTCTCTCCAAAACCCATCACCCTAGTCCAATCATGAGAAAAATACCAGACAAAGTCCAATAGAGGGGTATTCTGCAATACCTGACCAGTACTCCTGCAATCTTTCATGGTCAGCAAAAACAAGGAAATTCTGATAAACTGTCACAGCCAGTTGGGGCCTAAGGACAACTAAATGTAATGTGGGAGCTTGGTGATATCCTGCAACAGAAAAAGGACATCAGATAAACACTGAGAAAATCTGAATGACTTTGGTCACTAATAATGTATCAAAATTGGTTTGTTAATTATAATCAATGTACCATAGTATGTTTGTTAACGTTAATAATAAAGGAAACTGGTTGTGGGATATATAGGAACTCTCTGTACTATCATCTCAATTTTTCTGTAAATCTAAACTGGTCTAAAGTACCAAATCATTTCCCTCATCTGTGGAGTATAACAATGAAGCAAAACTGAAGGAACAAAACAGTAGCAGACTCACAAACTCCAAGAAGGGACTAGTGGTTACCAAAAAGGAATGGGTGTGGGAGGGCGGGTGGGGAGAGAGAGAGAAGGGGATTGAGGGGTATTATGTTTAGTACACATGGTGTGGGGGGTCATGGGGAACACAGCGCAGCACAGAGAAGGCAAATAGTGAATTCTTACTACACTGATGGACAGTGACTGCATTGGGGTATGGCTAGGGACTTGATAATATGGGTAAATGCAGTAACCACATTGTTTTTCATGTGAAACATTCATAAAAGTGTATATCAATAATACCTTAATAAAAAAATACTTATGTTAAAAAAAAATCTAAACTGGTCTAAAACAAAACAAGTCTATTAAAAACAAACAAATTCTTGGGCTGACCCTCACAACCCCTGGCCCTCTGGAATGCATTTGTACACAAGTAATGGAGTTGTGAATGAAGCCAGCCCCACTCCCTGGCTATTGATAGACTGAAGAGAAAGAGCAGAAATAGCAATTATCTGCAGGGAGGGAAATAGTTTGCACCAAAGACACTGTATGCTTCTTTTCTCTATCAGACTCCCTGAGGTTAGGTACTGTGCCTCTCATCAGACTAGAAGTCTTCCTAGTGAGACAACTGAATCTCGCCTGTCAGACGGGCAGCCCCTGAGGGCGAGGCCCACTTTCTCCTCTCAAGGAGGCCTCCCTCAGTGACCCCAGATGCCACGGATTCTCTGTATGCACTTTATCCTACTTACAGGGAAGTCAAGATTCTTTAATATGGGTGGGAAGAGAGGCCATGTATACAAAATGTACGTTTGTAAAGGCTGGCAAAATTTGTTTGCTCTGAAATAATAGGACTCCTAACGCTTCAGATAAGCATAGCCAATGCTCTTAACAGCAAACTGAATGGTTTGTTGGCTTAGCACCATGAGCTTCCTTTCCTGACCCATCCCTCTCCATCCCTTGTACCCCAGACCCCAGGCATAGAGGAATGATAACAGTAGTGACAGCTTAAAACTGTGATGCAGCGCATTCTATAATGGAACACTCAGTATCCCAGAAAGTTGCTCTTGGCTGCAAGACATTGTCACTGGGAAGTATACAGGTCACCCCAAAATATGGAGAGACCATGTCAATGGAAGGCACACACATCTGTGACTACGTATCTGTAAAAGTTCTTAGGGACAGGACAGGATGTGCCTCCAGAAAAAGAAGGAAGAACAAGGCCTGGAAATCAAATCAAGACTTGATAATGAAAAAAAAAAAGCCAATTGTAATAACATAAGCTGAAGGACTATTAGGTAGAGAGAAATGGTGGTATGTGAGCTCAGAAAAAACATTACAGAAAAGCAAGTCTTTTTGAGTCTATCTTATCTCGCTCATTGTCCAGAGTAGTGGGAGCTCTGGAAACCTTTGAGGGAGCATTACAGGCAGTTCAGAGGGCTGGCAGAGCCTCCTGGAATACTCTCCTGATAAAGAGCTTAAGGTTGGTCCGGGGACAGTAGGAAGACAAAGATTTGGTAACTGATCAGTCATGTCTACCATGAGCACAGGGATGGGGAATTAGACCAGCAGTGATGCCCTTCTGGGCTCTTAGATCCCTCAGAGTATCTAAGGGTATCCTGGCTATTAAAAACATTCATCCTGCTCACCTTGCTTTAATTCCATAAGTACCAACGTCTAACTAGAATCTGGCTTCCCGTGTGAACTTTCCTATAGGGGAAGAAATGTGCTGACAAGCTGACAAAGTTTTCAGCCTGCTTCCCAGTGCCTGTACTATTGTGATTTACTACAGCTGTGGTCAGGCGTCCTCACCAGGCTCCCGGGAATCTGGTTAGTCTGTCCCATTCAGCCTGGTGTGCTCCATGGGCACTGGAGGAGCTCCATCTCTGGCCTGCCAAGAATGAGCATCACCAGCCTCCGTGGTCCAGAGGGGCTCTCCTAGAGTGAACTGCCTCCCTCCTGACACCACCATCTAGCTGCCTTTGCCACATCAGTCACCCCAACCACAGCCATCTACCTTGGGCCCAGGATGAGCTGTGGGAGGCCTGCAAAAAAAGTGGCACAGCAACAAAAATAACTAAGTTCTGTTAATAAAAAAGAATAAGGAAGAAAGAGGCCCTGTGTTTAGGGGAAGATGCCAAGAACACACAAGGGCGCATAAGCAGAAGTAGCCGGCAGCGTGTAATCTAGAACAGGGAAGACCCGGGAGGGCCGACTGGTTCTCTGCCATCTGAAGGACTGTAGTGAGGAAAGGCGGACAGATTTGTTCCCTGGGGCTCCAGGAGAAAGTAGGACAACCAAGGGGCAGCACACTCAGGGAGACAGATTTCAGATCGATAAGCAAGGCAGTTTTCCTCTCATATCAGTAACTCAGCTATCATCTTCACGTGCCTCCCCTTTTTTCTTTAGTTGAATTTGAGAAACAGGGTAATCTGGTGATTTAGGAACACAAACTCTGCAGCAAGACCACCCGATTCATTTTCCAGTTCTGTCACTTACTAACTATACAACTTTGGGCAAGTTACTTAACTTCCCTATGGTTGTTTTCTCAGCTAATAATAGTACCTCCCACAAATAATACCCATGTGACTGTGGTGAGGACTGGTTAAAATATAGTGCTTAGATAGCGCCCAGCACCTTGTAAGTGCTCAGTATGTGGTGGCGACTATGATTTTTAATTATATTCTCATACCACCTACACCATTACTTAACATTTTTAAGTGGACCCATTATTTGTACAAATTTATTTTAAAGGAAACTTTATTTTACTACTGTAAATGCAGAACCAGAAACACTTGCCATGTTACATGGCAATATAGGTGGAAATGGTAAAAACAAACATAAAACGTTATTCCATTTTAGCTAGCTACAGTTGCCTGTTTCATGCCCTGAACTTGAGGACTGCTGTCTTTTCCACAGAAAGGGAGATGAGCACATGTTAAAAAATACTCTAGTACTTCACGGAGACTTCTTTCGTTGACTGTAGTCGAAGGAAGAGTCTGGCAAGTTCAAGGAAGTGAAAGTCCAGGGTAGCTGGAGCTCCTGCTCTGGGGAGAGAGAGCAGCAGAGTGCTGGGGTGGGAGGCAGGGCAGGATCAAAGAAACAGTTTAAAGAGGGAAAACCCATGCTGGTCTGAGACTTCAATGTTCTTTAGCGCCATGACTGCACGTCACACCAGACCATCCCACAAGGCCCCCAGTGGTGTGCACAGCACACTTTAGAAAATAAAGTCAGAAACGCTTGGTTGTCCATCTGTACTCGTTAGTGCCCCCCCGGGAGGTTCCCTGCGGTGAGCTTCCAGACTCACAGGCTGCCTCTCACTTCCTTTTGCCTGAAGGTAATTTTCTGGCAGCTGGGAATGTACTGCATAGTGTGCAGAAGTTGAGGGCAGGGGGTGAGAGACCCTCTGCCGATGAGCGATGGAAGGTAGGGGGAGTACCCCAGCTTCTCTGCCTCTGCTGGGACACATGCTCTCTCTAAGAGTCCCCAGAAACTTTGAGCCCCTTCCCCCAGTGGTAACTCACTCATTAACTCATTCACTATCCTCCCATCCCGGTCCATTTCACCCTCCCTGGACTTTCTGGGATCACTTCCCAAATAAGTTCCTGGCACCCAAACCCTTGTCTTATGATCTGCTTTTAGGGAAACCCCAACTATGGCACAGTTTAAACTTCTGACAATGGAATGAGTTGCCCAGAGACTAAGTTCCATTTTATTGGGGCACTCAGGAAATGGCTGAGAATGTTCAATGGAGATTCATGGGTCAGGTAAGCATTCAACTAGTTTGACATTGAGTATCCTTCGGACCCTTAGGTCTCATGGTTCTAGTTCAATAGTCAGCAAATTACAGCCCATGGGCTACAGCCAACCCCACTGCCTGTTTTTATACAGCTTGTGAACTAAGAATGATTTTTACATTTTTTAATGGTTGAAAAAAATCAAAAGAATAACATTTTGTGACCCATTAAAATTATATGAAATTCAAATTTCAGTATCCATAAATAAAGTTTTATTGGAACACAGCTACACTCATCCATTTCCATACCATCTACAGGGCTGCTTTAATGTTACTCTCTGGCCCTTTACAGAAAAATGTTCAAGATCATTATCCTGTAGAGACAGACTGAGACCTGACAGCCCTGTAGTAGGGGAGGCCCAGCACCAGACCTGGTATTTAGTGGGTAGTTTGTGTCAGACCTTCACATTTGCTTTTTCTACGTCTCTGTGACCACCCTCACTACGACTCTGCCCTCTGGAGTTACCTAGGACTCTTTCACGGAGACATTAATGTTTTTATACCAGGAATATTTTTATCTTTAAAAGGACATGGGAACTTTTCTTCTCCACACTCTGCCCACTGTCCTAGGTGGTTTCACCCATGCTTGATGGCTTCTGTACCCACTTAGTTACTGATTCCCCCCCAAACCAAATATCCAGCCCAGATGGTATCCTGATCACTCTCATCAATATTCAAATGTCTGTTCAACAGTAGATTAAGACGGGGTTAGGGAGGCGGGTTTTGTTGCTTACCCACAGGGTAACACTGAGCGAGACATTCAACTGCACGGGGAATCAATGTCATCATCTGTGGAAGGCAGAAATGATCCTGCCCAGCCTGCCAGGATTACTGGGCTAACTGGATGGAATGAGAGCTGCCCACAAAACACAGTGCCATCTTGGCTCCAGCCCCTCTCCAGTACATTATTGTGTTATATTATTATTATTGCACTATCTGTATTATTATAGTATTAGCTCCTTTGGACTATCACACTCCCCGCACACTGGCTCCCCCCAAGTTCCCTGACCTTGCCAAGCTCTTGGCTACCTCTGAGCCTTTGTTTATGCTGCTTTTTCTGCCTTAAATACACTTTCCTCATCCCACCCCCTACATGGCCGCCTCTCAGCCTTTCGGACCCCAAAGGCAAGCCAGGCTCCTTCTATAATGCCTCTCCATCTTTGCGCTTAATTCTTTCATTGCATGTGCAATAATGTCTAATCACAATTGATTCTTCTCATTTACGGCAGTTATGTTCTATAAGGTTGCCATGAACACAGAATTAGCAAATACTGAAGCTCTGCTCCTGGGGAAAAATTCTAAGGTTAGGTTCTTGCCAGCTTCTGGTCACATTTTCATCAACAGATCAATACCTAACCTTGTCTGATATGTGTTTCTGTTTAAAGATATTTTATTTAATATATATTGTTGATTCATTCCCATTGAACTCATAGCCAAAACCCACTACAACTCATGCCTGAACAAAGCTTATCTAACACATATTTTCTCTGGAAGGCACATTCACAGCCTTCCTGCGCTCAGAACACTTGTCAGCAGTTGAGCACTATGCTCAGGGGCATATTTAAACAGCAGAATCACCAACAGAAAAAAGCACAAAAATGTGAAAAATGTGGCACTTAACTAGACCACAAAAAGGACACTTGTTTACGTGTAAAAGCTGGAACAAGATGTCAGAGTGCTGCCTTGTTTTGACCTCAGCTGGGAACATAGGTGTTGGGCGACTTAAAGTTTTTACCACTCTGGGCATGTCCATGAATGACCGCAAAAGTGCTCTGAATATTGATTTGGGGTTACAAATATGCTTTCGCAAAGAGGAGAATTTGCAACTACATAATCTGTGAACAATGAGGATCCACTGTACTTCCTTCTCGTTTCTTTCATTTACCAGAGTGGGAGTTCTCTGAAGGATGGTCTTACCATTTTATCTCTAGCATCTGGAAAACTGCCTGGCACATAGTAGGCCCTCAATAATAAATGTATTTTAAATGAACAGATGAGTCAATTGAGTTCAAGTGCTTGGTGGGCAGCAATGATATCTGGTATTTATGGAAAAGACACCATGAGCTGCCCTGTGCTAAGTGCCTTCTCTCCATTCTCTTAGTGAGTAAGGGAAACAGCAGATTATTGTACGTTTACACATGGGCCCTGGAGTCAGACTGACTGGTTTCCAGTATAGGGCCTGCCTCTCATTAATTACATAGCCGTGAGGCAAGTTCCTTGGCTTCTCTGAACCCCAGCTTCCTCAGCTATCAAGTGGGGTAGTTACAGTTCTATCTTGTGGGATGAGGAGTCAAATGCAGCAATTCACAGAAAGCACTTCACAGGGCACCTAGCACAGGTATGCTCTTAGTAAACATTATCTGTTATTGTTAATTCCTACAGCAACTCTAAGAGTTTTATACTATTATAACCATTTTGCAGAGGAGGAAACACAGGTAAGGGGTGGTTCTGTGAGTTTTCCACTAAACTACATGAAACATAACTGCTGCGAATAATGAGAACCAACTGTAATTAGACATTACTTCACACATAAGGAAGGGCTGGGCCTAGGGATTCGAAGCCCATGCTGGTAACCACTTTGCTGTTATATAAAGATACGGAATCGTTTTTATTGAGTATAGGGGCTCTTACTCAGCCTGCTCAGCTACATTGACCACAATGAGGAGGGCGGCGCCAGCTGGGCCCCTGAACTTCTGTGGGATCAGGGGAAGGAGGAACACTCTGCACTTCCCCTAAGTCTTCGCTCACATTCCACATCAGTGTTTTTCTGTTCCCTGCCCACTTTCCAGTTCAACCCTTTCAGAAACAGCCTGTTGGGAAGGGAGGTACTGGCTCGTTGCCTGCGGTATGACAGCTCGAAGGCGGAGAGAGTTCCTGCATGAAAAGTCTGTTAAAGAAGGAGGAGAAGGAGGAGGAGGAGAAGGAGAAGAAGAATCAGCACTCTGGGCTGTACCAAACAACCTGGGGGGGTTTCCTCCAATCCTCTGGATCAAGGGTCCTCAAACTTAGCTGCTAGTTGGGATCTCCTGGGAAGCTTTTATATACTCAGATGCCCAGACCCCAACCCAGGCCACTTATATTTGAGTCTCTGGGGTGCGGGATTGGGCGTCAGCATTTCTTACTGCTCCCCAAGCAACCCCAATGCGCGGCCAAGTTTGAGAAATGGTGCTTAGATCTTATCAGCCCTCAGCTCCAACGCTGAAGTCGCTCTGGGCAGCAGTAACTCTCTTCTGCCCTTAGAACCTGCTGTTGGGGTTCCAGGCACGCTCCTCAGACGCACAGGCTGGTGGAGGATGTCTGCGCGAGCGACCCAGTGTTGTGCTCCGCCCCTAGGCGCAGCTCGCGGACCGCGGGTCTCCGCGTCCCCTTAGGAAAGAGCAAACACGTGCGGCCGCTCCGACTTCCCCGGTGGTCTCCACAGACCGCACGCGGGGCTCGGCGGCCGCCGCGCTGCCCACCCCAACCTCGAGGGAAACGCCCGGGGCTCAAGAATCGTACCTTGGCGGACGGCGAAGCCCTCCGGTCCCCCGAATCCTGCGGCTCAGGTTCGAGCTGTCGCTGGGCGCCGCTGTGGCTCTCGCCGCGCCGGGGAGGCGCCCTCTAGAGCGCAGGCGCCACCTCGTGGGCGCGGGGAGGCCGCGCGGGAACCCGGGCAGGGAGGTGGGAGGTGGGAGGTGGGAGCGCAGTCCCGGGCGGAAATGCAGCCTGGCTTCCTACGTGGACGGTTTTCCAACACGGGGCGAAACCCGGGCGCAAATCCCAGCTGGGAGGGACCACCTTCACTCACTGGAGGGCACCGGGACCTGAACTCGCTGAACTTTCTCTTGGAGGCACGGAGGGGCAGCCAGGCCCTGGCTTCTGGCCTGGGATCCATCCTGAGATTTTCCTGGCTGGACTCAGAGATCTTTCCTTTCATCCAAAAGCTTTCAGCACACCCCAATTTGGCATAGCCTCTCTTTTAAATATGCTGGGAGCATCATAAAGTGTCAGGGACTAGGTTCTTCCTTTCTGCTATCAGCAATCCTTTCTTCCTGCCGCTCCCTCTGAGCCCCCTCCTCACCCCTTGCACTCCAACCTTATTCTCTCTAGTCTCTGGCTGACCTTTTATTAAACACCTGGTCTGTGTCAGACCACCTGTAGTGTTGGGAGACACAGTGAGGTCCTCTAGGAATTGGCAACACCTGGTGCCGGTGGCATTTCTTTGGGAATTTAGCATCCCTGACTTCCTAGCACTGAATGCCGGTAGCCACCTGTTAGTCACTGGGGGGAATGGGGGTGGGGCTGGGGGTAGGACTGCCCTAAACTGAGACCCTCTTAGCTGATACTTAAGATCAGTTGACACTTAGTGCAATTCAGTGTCCAGGGGAGTTCCACTGTTAGGCTTTTTCAAAGCAGTGGGGACTCATAGCCACCTCCCTTTCCTGAGGCTTCCAATACTTTCTATTTCTTTTATGAAGACATGCCAAAACAAGATTGCAAAAATGGTGGACTATTTAAAGTGTTCACATTTCATTTATTTCTTCCTTCAACAAATGTTAAACTGAGCACCTTCTATGCACCACACACTTTTCTACAAATAAGAGCAACAAAGAGAAACAAAACACCCAAAAATCTCTTTCCTGGTTGAATTCACATTTAGTGCAACAAATTAACACTTTTAATGTACACAAAAATGCAGTGCAAGTAATTGAACTCTTCACTGGGTAAGAACAGGATTTATTTATTTTTAATCAATCAATCTATAGGGCAGAGTGGCCAGCTGATGGATACAAGTTTTGTGAAGTTATATGGGGGAATTCCTTCTATTAATCCTTGCAGTTTATCTGTGTGATGACTTGGGGCTAACATCACCAGTAGAAATATTAAAGTCACTTTGTGAAAGTGAGGTCTGGGTCAACCTCCCTCCCCCTGTCATCAGGCAGCTGCATCTGGGGAGGTCTCTCCCAGTGCACGAGGTGAAACCTCAACCCGGACAGGGAAGGATTCTTGACTCTGAGAAAGAATTCTCCACCAGGTCAGACAAGTGTAGGTAAGGAAGGAATTCATTAAAGTGAGAGTAGTAGTGAATGGCAGCAGCTGTGCAGGCCGTAGAGCACAAGGAAGAGCAGAGGAAGAAAGGGAAGTGCACTGAACTCCTGCTCTTCAGAAGGCAAATCCTTTGCCAACTTCTAAAGCCAGGGTCACCTGGCATCCAGTGTCCTGGATCTGCATGGCATGGGAACTGAGCCTCTACCACTTCAGAATTTGGGGGAGCCACAAAGCACTGCATGGAGTGAGTTTATGGTCTGAGAACTTCCACTTCCCTATTGGTCGGAAATAAAACAGGGGAAGAGAAAAGGATTGTGTGAAGACTAGGAAGCAGAATGAAATAGCGAAGTGACAAAGGCATTTACCACCAGAGGGGGAGGCTGGGGAGTTCTTGTCTTTATCATGGAAAAGAGTTCAGAGACAAATGCAATCGGCTTATGCAAGAGGAAAGTGTATTTGATACACACTCAGACAGGAGTGTGGGCAACCTCAGAGAGAAGACACGCTTAAGGGTTTAAGGTTTGGGGTTTTATAGGGCCTAGGGGTCAGCATAAGGCATGATGTATACAAGTGATTCATAATTCCTTCGAAGTTTTTTCTTAAGAATAGGGTTATTTAGGTGACTGTGTTGGTCTGGATCTGGACAATCTTTATCCACATAGGTTCATTTAACACTCTGGAGGTCTATGTCCTGTCCTGGTTACAAAGTAACTTAATTGGTTAAGGGGCTGGAAGAAGAGGAAGAAAAACATAGAGATTAAGTTAAAGAATAAACTTTTTCACAGGCTAAGTAGATTATACAATGGCATGACCCTTGTCCCAGTTCCCTGCCCTATCTCACCCGGACCTGTTTATGTGCCTACTTAATCTTTGGCATCTCTGTACCATGTGATCTGGTCAAAGTGACCATCAGGAGTGGAGGAAAAGGAGGTGTCACCTGTGGGCAATGCCTGGAAGGGCAAGGGACAATGTGTGTCTGATGACAGGGCCAGCCCCAGCCTACTCATGACAGGCTGGTGCACTGGTGAAGGTGAATGGGTCACAGAACTGCTGACAGATACACTTTCCATTCTTTCACGTTAAAGTGTCTCTGAGTCACTACTAGGTTGCTCTTGCCCCAGTCATTGCAAAAGGTCTCTCCTCCCACCCAACCCCAGTGTGCCCCAGGGCATGCCTGGGCAAAGTCCTAGATTACAGTTTCTGGGATTCTGACATCAGGCATCACCTGATGAGGTTAAAGGCTTCCTAATGACTTTCTCCTCTGAGTTCTCCTAGCATTTTTCTCATTCCACTAATCAGTGTTCTGGAAACTGCAGTTTTCAACAGGTATGTTTTCTCCATAGGTTCCCCATAGGTGGTCTTCTTGAAGTAATGCCAATAATAATAATAATAATAATAATAATAATAATAAGTACTGTTATTATTTGGAATGTTTTAGACACTGAGAATTTTAGTCTTGGTTTAATCCTCACAATAACCTTAAGAAGTAGACACTATTATTTTTCCCATTTTATAGATGAAGAAACAGAGACTCATAAGTATTTTGTATTTTGCCCTAGGTGGAAGTGTTAGCAAGTAGCATGGCTGGGACTTGAATCTGGATTGCCCAACTGCAGAACGATTGTTTCTGAACATTTTGCTACTATTTATTGACCACCTACTATATGCTGGACACTGTTTCAGATATGAGACTGGATGGAATATGTAAATTTATTTATCTATATTAAGGTATCATTGATATACAATCTTATGAAGGTTTCACAGAGCAAAATTGTGGTTATTACCTTCACCCATATTATCAAGTTCCCCCCCACACCCCATTGCAGTCACTGTCCATCAGCATAGTAAGATGCTATAGAGTCACTACTTGTCTTCTCTGTGCTATACTGCCTTCCCCAAGACCCCCCTACATTATGTGTGTTAATCCTAACACCCCTTAATCTCTTCTCTTTGCCTTCACACCCACCCTCCCCAACCTCTTCCCTTTGGTAGTCGCTAGTCCTTTCTTGGAGTCTGTGAGTCTGCTGCTATTGTATTCCTTCAGTTTTGCTTCATTGTTATACTCCATAGATGAGTGAAATCATTTGGTAATTGTCTTTCTCTTCCTGGCTTATTTCACTGAGCTTAATACCCTCTAGCTCTATCCATGTTGTTGCAAATGGTAGGATTTGTTTTCTTCTTATGGATGAATAATATTCCATTGTGTCTATGTACCACCTCTTCTTTAACCATTCATCTACTGATGGACACTTAGGTTGCTTTCATATCTTGGCTATTGTAAATAGTGCTGTGATAAACATAGGGGTGCATATGTCCTTTTGAATCTGGGATCTTGTTTTCATTGGGTAAATTCCTAGAAGTGGAATTCCTGGGTCCAATGGTATTTCTATTTTTAGTTTTTTGAGGAACCTCCATATTGCTTTCCACGATGGTTGAACTAATTTACATTCCCACCAACATTGTAGGAGGGTTCCCCTGAGAAGTCATTTTACCTTTGTGGTCTGAGAAGCTGGTT
This sequence comes from Manis pentadactyla, assembly GCF_030020395.1. NCBI lineage: Eukaryota > Metazoa > Chordata > Mammalia > Pholidota > Manidae > Manis > Manis pentadactyla. Next base: position 40,202,778 of record NC_080033.1, read on the forward strand.
GGTACAATTTCAATCCTTCTGAATTTACTGAGGCTCTTTTTGTGGCCTAGTATGTGATCTATTCTGGAAAATGTTCCATGTGCACCTGAGAAGAATGTGTATCCTGCTGCTTTTGGGTGGAGTGTTCTGCAGATGTCTGTTAGGTCCATCTGTTACAATGTGTTGTTTAGTGCCTCTATCTCCTTACTTATTTTCTGTCTAGTAGATCTGTCCTTTGGAGTGAGTGGTGTGTTGAAGTCTCCTTAAATGAATGCATAGCATTGTACATTTATTTTTAATCCCTCTTGTTCTCTTGTTTTCTCCATCCTATCCTTCAAAGGGAGAATTTCATTTGTTTCATTTTGATTTTTAAATAAATTCGTAGTTATGAGATGCAACCTATTTTTAGGAGGAAATAGCTTATTTATCTTCTAGAGTGATTCTCCATTAAAGAGAGTAAGAATCCTCTATTGCTCAAAATAGTTGGAGATAGAAATGGGGGTATCAGAGCATGGGCAGGGTGGTATCAGGACCCTGGCAGGATGAAGGGTAGGCAAGGAAAAGGCAGAGATACCAAATGTAGCCATGGGGACAAGGGATGGGTGTCCATTCCCAGGAAGGGCATTTGGTGAGGCTGGCCCTGTGGACTGAATGGCAACTTGACTTTTGGTGTCACAGTGCATCTGTGACTGGCAGGAGTAGGTTGGTCATTTTCTGGTCATGGGCTGTACCTGCAAAACCTGCTAGATGTTATGAGGTGTAATACAGGATGAGATATGTACTGTCTCATTGGCTCTTCCCCAAAGTTTAGGAAACAATCAGAGGCATTTAGCCAATCGCTGAAGGCCACACAGTATGAACACTGTAGAGTTAGTATTCAGTCCTAGGTTCCTGTCGCTAAAACTGGTGCTTCTAACCACAACCATTATTTGCATTTCTATAAATGAATGGTGAATTAAACTGAATTCCTAGGGAGGGACTTATATTTTTCTATAAATGAATGGTGAATTAAACTGAATTCCTAGGGAAGGACTTATATTTTTTCATTTTGGCCATGGTGCCCTTTCCTTCCTCTACCAGCTAATATTCTGCTCATCTTTCTAAGTCCAGCTCAAGGAAACCCACCCCTGCCCTCTCTTTCCAGTGTGACCTTTTCTCTGTATTAAAAGTGCTTGCCGCATTCTGCCTCCTTAATTAATTTCCTGTGAAGGTGTTGCCTCTCCCAGCAGATTCTATGCCCCTTGAGAGCAGAACCCACGTGGGCTGTGCTGGATGCCTTCTTGATTGCCTTTCCACATCTACTCTCCATTCTTCTCCATCCTGCTCTGTACCCTGGGGGCTATAAATGTATAAGACCAAAGGCTTTCTATGCCCACTGGCTTCAAGCTGGTCTTGGCCAATGGGAGCCCTGGGAGAGACCAGAGGAAGGGAGGGACATTCTTATGCCCTCAGCTCCCTTGGGTGCCGTGGGCTAGCCACTCTCCTGAAACTATAGTCATACCTATAAGGTGACCCTATGCATGCAGCCCTCTCTGCCTCCACATCCAGGCTTCCTTAATTGCAATTCACTAAGGTTCTAGTGAAACTGCACAACACCCAAAGTGTAACCTTGTATCATGTAGCTCAACAAACAGCAACTGAGCTAAATTAGGGGCAGGTGTATTTGTTTGTTTGTTTGAGTAAGAAGCAAGTAAGAATTTTAAATGATCTTGAAAGCTAGGACCAGATGGCAAATAAACCGCTAGGCTCCTGGCAAACAGCTTTTATTTATTTGCTTATTTTTGTTTGGATGATCTTTACAATTTTTTGAAATTTTCTGAACTTTGTAAATTTGACTCTTAAGCATTTTGGTGCACAGTTCTGTGAATTTTAACACAAATGTAGACTGATGTAACTACCACCACAATTAAGATACAGAACAGTTCAATCACCCCCAGAACTTCCTCAAGCTACCACTTTGTAATTATACCACTAATTTGTTCTCTACCCTCGTACTTTTGTCTTTTTGAGAATGTTGTATGAATGGAATCAAACAGTAGGTATATCTTTCTGTTACTGGTTTCTTTCACTCAACATACTGCCTTTGAAATTCCTCTAAACTGTTGCATGTATCAGTAGTTTATTCCTTTTTATTACCGAGTAATATTCCATGCAGGAATGTACCACAGTTTATTTAACCATTCACATTTGGCTTGTTTCCAGTTTTTGATTATTGCTAGAGCTACTCTAAATATTTGTGTATGTAGGTTTTGTGTGCACATAGGTTTTCATTTCCCTGGCTAATGTCATGGATTGAATGTGCTCCTCCTAAGTCCCTGCCAAAATCATAGGTTGAAGCTGCAATCCCCAATGTGGGTGCATTTGGAGTTAGGGCTTTTACGGTGGTAATTAAGGTTAAATGAAGTCATGAGAATAGAGCCCTAATCCAACTGAACTGGTGTCCTTATGAGAAAAGGAAGGGACACTAGAACACTCTTTCTTTGTGAACCCAGAGGAAAGGCTATGTAGGATGGATCCTGAAGCTGGCCATCTGGAGACCAGGATGAGAGTTTGCCAGCACCTTGATCGTGAACTTCCTTCAGCAGACCAATACAGGTAAATATTCTATACTATGTGTACATTTAACTTTATAAGTTTTTCCCAAGTGGTTGTACTATTTTGCATTCCCTCCAGCAACATAGGAGAGTTCCAGTTGCTCTGCAACCTTGCCAACATATGCTATTGTCACTGGTTTTATTTGTGCTTTTTATGGTGATTTTTTTTTTGTGGACTATGTTTTGTAGGTAGTAACAGCTAAAGAAGCAGTTTAAAGCTGAAAATGTTTTGAAAGTGTCCAACTGAAAGTTCCCATCCATCCTTACGTTGTCCATGCACCATTTCTTTTCTTGTCTTTCTTCTGGTCTCATGCTATTGCTAGGGCAATGTCCCCTAGGCAGAGCCAGCTAGTGATCTGGCAAATTACCGGTCCTCATCCGAGGTGAATTCATGTCTGAGTGAGCTGAAGGAGAGGTCAGTGTGGGCAGGGCTGGTTTCATGGGCCCTGTGCTTCATTCAAAGCTCTGTTGTCACCATCTTGGAATTCTTAATAGTTTTTGAAAAAGGGGCCCACATTTTAATTTTGCATTGGACCCCACAAATTTTCTAACCAGTCCTGCACATAGAGGGGTCATAGGCAGGGCAAGGCTACTCACCAGGTTCATGTAACAAAGTGCTCTGTCATCTGTTACCACCGACCACACCTATAAACTAACCCCAGGCCAGCCTGAGGGTTTTACCTGGCTCCTGGGTGCTCCTGTTGCCCATCTCTTGGCCTGACTTGGTTTAAGCATGATTAATTTGGAGGCTTCACAAGAGCATTGCTAGTTTACGATTTCAAAATCCAAATGAGGATTTGCCTTAATTAGGGCCTCTTCATTGGAAAGCCAGTGGAACCTCCCTCTTCAAGCCCAACACCCCCAGACTGTACTTTTGGCATTTATATGCGAGAGAGAACTGACAGCATCATCGTGTTTTCCTAATTGTCACTCCTCCAGCCCAGTTGGCAAGAAGCTCATTCAAAGAAAGGTGGTTTATAGGGGAATGTTACCATACTCCTGCAGATCACTGAATGCCCAGGTCCAGTGGTATTAACCAGAGGCAGTGGGGACAGGAGCAGGAGCAGGAGGGGGAATGAAGTGAGGAGGTCACAGCTTTGGAGGCAACACACTGAGATGCTGGTAGTCAGGTGTGTGACCTCAGGCTACTGACCTAACCACTTTGGACTCAACTATTTTAACTCTAAAGTGGGATTAATAATACTTCCTCCTTGGACTGTTTGAGAGGAGTAAGTGAGAGGACTGGTTTAGCATGTCTGAGGCTGGCATGCACCTGCCTCTGGTAAATGGATGAGTCAATGATGTCACCTCTGACCGCTGTATGCAAACTCTGATGTCACCTCCAACTGCTGTGTGTCAACTCAGGAAAGAATATTTTTTGTGCTTTGAAAAACCACCTCACAGACCTGCTTGATTCTCTTTCCAGCTTCCAGGAGCTGGGTCAGGATTATCAGGAAAAGGCAGATGAGGTGATCAGAAAATAAAATAGGAGTCAAGCACAGAGCACAGGACTGTCTAGCTTCAGTTCCGTAGCATGCAAAGCTTCACTCAAGAAGCATTTACATCAGAGGACCATTCACTAACAGCTTTGTAAGATTACAAGGGCCGTGCAGGCCTACCAAGCTGATGACATTCATGATGGTGTGTGAAGATGGCCTGAAGGGGTCTTTAAGATAGGTAAGATTAATGTAGTGATAGAGGGAGGTGCATGTGGATGACTTGGGTTCAAAGCCCAGCTCTGGTATTATTGCCTGGCTGTTAGGAACTAACTTAAATAAATTACTCAGTCTTTCAGTGCCTCTGTGTCTCCATCTGTTGTTTCAGGATTAAATAATACAATCTACCTTTTAGGGTCATTGTGAGGATTGTAAACTGCTTGGCACAGAGCAGCACACAACACCTGGTAATTCTTTGAATTACTCACATGTTTGGGTAGCCCCTGGAGTCCACGGTCTTAGGACTCTCTGGGTGGAGTTGGCATTCTAGGCTGGAGGATGGCCTCCAAGTAGGGGGTCTGTGAGTTCCGGAACTGAATGTGACCCTGGGACACAGAGGGAGGCCACAGATAGTTGCATAGTGACAGGGTTTTCTTTCTGGGTAGAGAAGGCTGTTGTTTACAGGTAACTAGGTGCTAATCTGTAAAGAAGTTAAAGGTTAAACAAAGGGGTATTCTTCCTGTGGAATGAATGGGACCTGGTGCTTGGAGCCAGATGGGTCAGCCAGAAGGCAGTCCTCTGGGCTAAGGGAGAGACTCATTATGCAAATTGGACTTGGTGTCTCTCTGTGACCATAGAAACCAAACTAATTCTCTTTCAACAGGGCTCTGAAGAAGGGTCATTTAACTCTGGCAAAGGAGGATCAGCCACACAGACCCTCCTGGAACATCCCAGGAACTCGGCACCCAACCGAGATGGGATGCCACTCCAGCAAGAACACCACAGTGGCCAGGGAGGCCCAGGAACCCGGAGAACACCCTGCGGGAGAAAAGCCAGATCTGGAGGCCTGCCCTGAGGCAGCCGATGGCAAAGATGTCTCACTGAAGGAGGGCGCCCCTGAGCAGAAGAGCTGAGATGCTTTTCTCTGGATTCAGACCCTCACCTCATTCCTGGAACTGCCTTTGAACAATGAAACCTGAGACAAACTCCACGCTGAGAAGCTCCAGATGGAGGAGAGAGAAATCCCTGCCTTTGGGATTCAGGCCTCAGAAGTCACTCTCATCAGGCTTCTCTCTTTGGAGTTGTGAGGAAGATGAGGCCGTGAGGATTCCTGTGTGCTCAGCTGTCCCATAGAGAGGACAAAGGAAGTCTTCACACATGATGGGACTTTCCCACAGCTTCTGGGAATGGGTGAGCCCCACACAGACTGTGCTGGCTCCAGGGAACATCTGCTGCTGGGCTGTGACTGTCCAGAGACCTCCACCTGCCTCACTTTTCCAAACTCGGGTAGCTCCGTGGTTATGCGTTAACTGGGGAGTGGGGCTCTCGGTTTCCTCCTCCTCTTCCTTTTTTTAATAGCTGGCTGAATAGCCAACGCCCCAACAGGAAGGTCTTGCGTTCAGCTCCCTCCATGCTGTTTGTATGAATTATTTAATATTTAACTGGGAGAATTGTTAATGAATTATGGGAACAATCAAGATCAGTCTGTGATCACGCACATGGAAGGCCACGAGGCCTGATCATCCAGTAAGTGGAGCTCTGAGCACTGGTGGGAAGGAAAGAGGAGAGATTCGTGTTCCTGGTTTTTTATTCCCAGAAAAATGTCCCTCTGCTAATATTCATGTTCGTTTTCATATCAAAAGTCTGTCAATTTGAACCCTCTAGCATCTGAGCGATCTGTATCCAGCCTGCAAAAATATTTTGCTGTTTATACCTGTCAGTCTTTCTTTTCTCCCCCCTGCATGTGTTCTGTTTTAATTTGACTCAAAAGCATTTTAATTTGAAATCAAATAGACATGTTTGCAAATGACACAACACGTTTGAAAGGCAGGATTGGGGATCTGAGATTGGAGGATCCGCAGGAAAGGGTGGGTGTAATTTTGTAGAACCCAAATGAGAAAAAAGGCTTCGGAGCTTTTCCTTTGTGCCAGGCATCTGGCCGAGAACTCCACGGGGTGCTTCATGCACTCCCCACAACACTCTTATTTTACAGATGAGGAAATTGGGGTGCCAAGGGGTTAAGGAACTTGCTGGAGCATGGCCATCCAGGACGTGCAGAACCCAGATGTGACCCCCAGTAGCACGGCTCCTGAATTCACACTGTGAATCACACCGGACTCCTGCTTACAGTGGGGGGTCTTTGCTGTGAGTAAATGGGAATCCAAGTCCCAGGACAGCCTATGCAGAGTGGGGACCATTTCTCTTTACTCATTTGGACCTGCCTGCCTGTGGAGAAGAGGGCAGCTGGTCAGCTGGGAGTCACCCCACTGCAGGTTGGGTGATGTGTTGAGAGCCTTTCATTGTTACTCTATTGGGGGCTAGAGGGAAGGTGGGGCAGAGGAGGCAGATGGACGAGAGGGAGGAAGAGAGAAAGAGAGAGAGCAAGAGGCAGCAAACTACTGAAAATCACCCTTCGTTTTGTCCATAAAAGCCTCAGAAACGGAATAGGTTTCTTTTGAGATGACAAGGCAACCAGGCTACGGCGAAGGAAAGAAGAAAGGACTGAAAGTAAAGTAATTCAGCCTGAAAAGTGACTACAAGCTGTTCCTTTTGCTTCCGTGGAGCCTGCCGGCTTCCAAGGAAGGGGCAGGAGAGATGGGGCCTCGTGAGCTGGCCCAAAGCCCTGCTCTGTCCCCGGGGGTGGCCCACTTCTAGTGGGCCAGGAAACAGGCCTTGGCTTGCAGCTGGGGATCAGGAAGTCTGGGGCCTCTTTCTACAGCTTACTGGGAATAGGCCAAGCTCTGGTAACTGCTTTTAATTTTTTTGTAGACAATTCTGTTTTTCTCCTTCCCTCCTAATGGAAATTCACCCTGCAAAACAGGACTGTGTGTGGTAAGGAGCTGCTCACCATGTCCACCCTCAGGACTCCTGGAAAAAGTTCCCAGCTGGTGGTGAGGTTTGAGAGAGGCTGGTGCTTATTTCACTAGCTCCTGAGGGGCAGAACTCACTCAGCTCCTTACCAAATCAAATGAAGGAGGTTCCAGGTCCCTAGAAGTTCTGAAATGGGGTGGTTTGTTTTGCTTCCTTCTGGGATGGTACAAAATGCTCATTTAATTAAATTCAAGATCCCCAAGGGCTTTTAAAAACATCCACCTCCAGCTGTGCCAGGCATGCTGCAATTTGCCAGGAAGTTAATCTGTAACAGGAAAAAGTACCCATTTTCTTTTTAAAGACATCTCAATTATTCCTTTGGGGCCCCCATTTCACTCCCCTGTCTCCTGCTGAGGCTCAAGTGCCTGGGGAAGGTGGTCAAAATTATGTCCACTCAAGCTTAGCTTTAAGGAACTCTCAAAAGACAGGTCTGCACAGACTCTGCCCATAACTTGAAAGCCGTTGCTCTGGCCCACTTCCCAAACTATTGGAAGAGGAGGGGTTTACTAGTGAACTTATTCATCCACTTATCTTTCCATCTATCCATTCTATCTATCTATCATCTATCTCTCTATCTATCTATCTACCATCCATCCATCTATACTTACCTACCTATTTATCTATCTATACATTCAGCTTTTCACTTGGATTTTTCAGCTGTATAAGACAACACATTTCCCATTTCAAACCAAATTCATCCATTGAACAAATATTTATTGACTTTCTACTCTTCTCTATCATTCATTCATTTATTCCTTTTTTGATTCACACATTAATTCAGCAGTTCCTGGGTGACTATGCCAAACACAGTGTTAAGAAAATGTGAATAAAAGTGTGTCTTTGTGGGGGCATAGCCTGGAACAGGGTGGTTCAGAGAGATCTTTCATGCCCAGGGATTCAAGATGAGCCTTCAAGAATAGGCAGGAGTAAGCTAGGGAAAGAAGATGGGTGATTCAGGAGAAGAGGAATTGGAGGTGTTTCAGGAGAAGGGACCCAAGATTGGAGGCTGACTGGGGATGATGTGCAGTACTGGGGGAGCCTGAAGGGCATGTCACACATTGACAAGGAGGTGAGCCTTGACAGACAGGATCAGATCATGGAGGGCTTAGTGTTTTATACCGAGAACCTGAGAGCTCATCCTAATGGTGAGGAGGAGTCCACGGAGGGACTTTAGGCAGAAGAATGATAATAGGACATCAGCTGCTTTTGACTGCTTGGTATCCTGCCTTGTTACAAATCCCATCTTTTCACCTTCAGGAACCCTTTTCTTACCCACTCTCAATTTACACAATTCATTGAGGCTGATCCCATTCTTGGACTCCAGGCTGAACACTGCATATCTCTGATCAAAGTGATTAGTTCAGGAAAGGGCATCTGACCCAAACCAGTCCAATCGGAGGCTTCTCTGGGACTTTTTGTTGAAGCAATTAGGGAAGAAGTGTCCACTTTCTTTTGGAGTTAATAAAATTGTAGGATTTAAGCCTGGAACCTCTTAGTGGCAATTTTCCCACCACTGGGGAGAATGAAGCCACAGAGGAGATTGGAACTGAGAGAGTGAGAGACATTCCTCATGACTTATTTGGGCAAATGGATCCAGCCATGCCAGAAGCTAATATTGCCCCTAGATGCCAATAACCACCTCCTCTCTCTTTTTTTTTGCTGAGAGGGGTCTAAGTTCAGTTTCTGTCATTTTTGAAGAGTTCTTAGTACATCAGCTCAACTCAGATTGGTGCATTAGGTAGAGTAACTCGGTAGCTCTTTGAAGGATGGAGATGAGAGGGATGAGGATGGAAGCAGGAACACTAATTGGGAGGCAGTTGCCTGACCTAGGGAAGATATGCCAGCTATGCTTGTTTGTGTCTATTTTGCAACCAACCATAAAATCTCAATGGCACACCAGCATAAGCTTTTTCTTCTTGCTCATATGTCCGTAGGGCACTGCGGTTCAGATGATCTAGGCTACCCGAGAAGTGTACACATGAGAAACAGCAGGAGCACAGAGACTGAGGCCAAGGAAATGCTCTTCTTTCATCTGTTCAAGGTGGGTGGAGGAGTATTTTATAACAGTAATCTACACAAAGGGTAGAGTAAACTGAAGAAATATTTAGAAGGTAAAATCAATTGGTTTGGGTGGTTGATTTTACATAGAGATTGAGGGAGAGAGGAGTCAAGGTTTCTACTTGGATAATGGTGCCACCGTTTGAGGAAGAAACTCTGGGAAACAGACATATTTAGAGGCAATGAGGAGTTGAGTTTTGGAAGAGCTGAGTTTGAGATGCTTATAGGACAAAATAAAAATAATAACACCCTGGTGACAGATGTTAACAAGACTTAATTGTGGCGATCATTTGTGTAATATATACAAATGCTGAACCATTTCATTGTACACCTTAAACTAATATGTCACTTATAGCTCAATTTAAAAAATAGCAAACAGTTATATCAGTTTTACTATGTCCAGGCATTGCTCCAAATGCTTTACATATAGGACTGATATAATTCTCACAACCACCCCATCTTCATTTTACAGATTAAAGCATACTTAAAGAATTCTGTAAGTGAACCTAGGTCTTTCACCTCTCAAGGAAGAGTGAAGACATGAACTAAACAGTTTATTTCAGAGGCTGAGGCTTGGGGAATATACTTGGGAATTGTGGGAACCCTCTTAGCTCTCCAGAGATGGTATAATGGTTATTTTAAAGTGAAAACTTTTGGGCACAGAAGATGCAGAAACAAATCTTATCTGAACTTCTCTTATCTATCTAAAGCAGAACCTCCTGAAAATACAGCTTCTATTAACCCCTTCCTAGGGAGTTTCCTGAAAATTCATTTGCCAAGAAGACAGATTGCCTATTTGCATTAGCATCCACAAGTCCAGTAGAGACTTCCATACCCTCCCACTAAAGTCCCCCCAAAACCCCTTTTATTGAACTGGTATATATACACTTTACCTTTGGGCAATTCCACGAATTTTCCATTACTGTAAGCTCTCCTGCATGCACATGTGAAAATAAATCTTGTCTTTTATTCTGCTGATCTGTATTTTTTCAATTAAATTTGCAAGACTCCAATTACTGGGGGACCTTCCAACAATACGTTTTCCTTCCAACAGAGCCATCAGAATGGATTGCTCGTTAAAGCCCTGGAGTAAATTAACTCCCTGCAACCTCTCCCCACATACATATAACCAGAGGAGCTGCCCATAGCAGAAGAGCACATGTCAACGAAAGAACTCTGGGAAAACCAGTATTTAAGGGGAAGTGGGGTAGAAAAATCATAAAGAAGCCGGAGAGAAATGAAGCTTCGGATTGATGGTAGATAATGACCAATGGCTTCCAAGGTTGGAGCTGTTACCGAGTGCCAGGCACTGTGCTCAAAAACTTTACAAAAATTATCTAATTTGCTCCTCACAATAAGCTTCAGAAGCAGGTAAAATTCACATATTATGGGTGAACAACACATTAGAAGGTAAGGTGAATTGCCCAAATTCACACAGCTAGTTAGTGGCAGGGCAAGAATTTGTACTTCTAAAGGCCATGGTTTTAACCATTGTAATGGGTTGAATAGTGTACCCCCAAAATTCATGGTCACCTAGAACCTCAGCATTTAATGTTATTTGGAAATAGGATTTGAAGATGTAATCAAGTTAAGATGAGGTCATGCTGGATTAGAGTGGGCTCTGTATCCAATGACCGGTGTCTTTATATGAGAAAGTAGAGGAAGATTTGGATACAGAGATATAGGGGAAGAAGACCATGTGACAATGGAGATAGAGACTGGAGTAATGTTGCCATAAACCAAGGAACACCTGGGAACACCAGAAGCTGGAAGAAACATGGAATAATTCTTTCCAAAAGCCTTCAGAGGGAGCATAGCCCTGCTGTCACCTTGACTTGGGACTTCTAGCCTCTAGAACTGAGAATAAATTTCTGTTGTTTTAAGCCACCTGTCGGTGGTACTTCGTTACAGCGGCCCTAGGGAACTAACAACCACTAGGCTCTCACTAGTTTCTTAGAGAAGACTGTAATGTGGGTATGTCAGGAAATTCCAGGAGGAGAGGTGGATTCCCACGGATGGGGGAGGGTGTAGCCTGCCCCTTTAGAGGTCTGTTCTGAATCACACTTGAGGCTTCTTCAAGGTATACAAGCCTATTCTCTGATTTGAAAAAGTCTCATTCTTATCCTTCTTCTTAAAGAAAAAATTATTCATGGTGCTTGTTAAAGACAGTAAGGCAGAGTTTATTCAGGGGGACTACCACCATGGGGTTTTGTAGGAGAGAAAAAGATCAGGTTCAACTCTGAATACAAGGACAAGTGGAGATTTATAGCCAAGTAACAAGGTAAGGGTTGGTGGACGGAAAAATTTTTAAGAGGAAACATCAAGGCTAGGGGGATTCTTGCTGAAGTCAAGCAAGGGTGATAAGAGTAGGGGATGAAGACTTGATCAGAAGTCAATGGCTGGGGATTTTTGATAAACTGACTGAGCAAGATTCTTGCTAAAACTGGACTAAACCAGCTGATGATAAAATCCACAATCGAATCTTGAGGGCTTAGAGGAAGCTGACTAGAGTTAGGTCAAGGAGAGAGTCTTGGTCACTCTCCACATCATGGCTGTCAAAAACCACCGATTATGATAAGCTTAATTTGTTGCCAGTACAAATGCACTGCAAGAAAAATTAAAAGAAGCTTTTAAGAGAGAAGGAAAATGATATAGGTCAGATTCTCAGACCTACATAAAGGAAGAAATATTAAGAAAGACTGAGGGAAGGTGAAATAAAAACTTATTTTTCTTACTCTTAATTCATCTAGTAAAAAAGTTTGTTTAAAATAATAATAGTAACAATGTATTCAATAATGTTTGATTATGTTTGTATCTGTGATGTATACTTACTTTGCATAATGAAATGAATGACAGCAATGATACAAGGTGTGGGAGAGAGGAATTGGAATTATTTTATTATAAGGTACTCGCACTATCTGTGAAGTGGTATAGTGTTACTTGAAAGTGGACTTCATCAGTTGTAAATGCATATTGCAAACTCCAGAACAATGAAAAACATGAAAAAAGAAATGTAATTATATTAAGAAAGGAGAGAAAAATTTAAACCACAAAATGCAGAAAAGAGTGGAAGACAAAACTAAGTACAAAGAACAAGAGTGACAAATAAAAAATAGAAGCAAATATTGTAGCTATTCTGTCAAACATATTCATATCCACTTGAATATCAATAGTCTAAATGCACCAATTAAAAGACAGAGATTGTCAGAGTGGATCATAAAACAAGACCAAACTATTTGTTGTCTGTAAGAAATGCATTTTAGTTATAAAGAGATATATAGATTAAAAATAAATGGACGACAGCCTCTTCAACAACTGGCGTTGGCAAAACTGGGCAGCTACAAGAGAATGAAACTGGATTATTGCCTACCTCAATAAACAAAAGCAAACTCAAATTGGATCAAAGACCTGAATGTAAGCCATGTAACCATAAAACTCTTAGAAGAAAACATAGACTAAAATCTCTTGAATATAAACATCAACTTTTTTCTGAACACATCTCCTCAGGCAAGGGAAATAAAAGCAAAAATGAACACATGGACCTACATCAAACTAAAAAGCTTCTGTACAACAAAGGACACCATCAGTAGAACAAAAAGGCATCATACAGTATGGGAGAATATATTTGTAAATGACATATCTGATAAGGGGTTAATATCCAAGATATATGAAAAACTCACATGCCTCAACACCCAAAAAGCAAATAACTCTGATTAAAAAAATGGGTGGAGGATCTGAACAGACACTTCTCCAAAGAAGAAATTCAGATGGCCAACAGACACATGAAAAGTGCTTCACATTGCTAATTATCAGGAAAATGCAAATTAAAACAACAATGAGATATCACCTCACACCAGTTAGGATGGCCAACATCCAAAAGACAAGGAACAACAAATGCTGGCGAGGATGTGGAGGAAGGGGAACCCTCCTACAATGTTGGTGGGAATGTAAATTAGTTCAACCATGGTGGAAAGCAATAGGGAGGTTCCTCAAAAAACTAAAAATAGAAATACCATTTAACCCAGGAACTCCACTTCCAGGAATATACCTAAAGAAAACAAGATCCCAGATTCAAAAAGACATATGCACCCCTATGTTTATTGCAGCACTATTTACAATAAACAAGGTATGGAAGCAACCTAACCTTTTTGGATAAAGAGGTGGTACATATATACAATGAAATATTATTCAGCCATAAAAAGAAAACAAATTCTACCATTTGCAGCAATATGCATGGAGCTAGAGGGTATTATGCTTAGTGAAACAGGCCAGGCGGAGAAAGACAAGTACCAAATGATTGCCCTCATTTCTGGTGTATAACAACAAAACAAAACTGAAGGAACAAAACAGCAGCAGACTCACAGACTCCAAGAAGAGGTTAGTGGTTACCAAAGCTTTGAAGGGGGTTAAAGGGCATTATGATTAACACACCTAATGTGGGGGGGGGGGGTCATGGGGAAGGCAGTATAGCACAGAGAAGACAAGTAGTGACTCTATAGCATCTTACTACAGTGATAGACAGTGACCGCAATGAGCTGTGTGTGGGGGGGACTTGATAATATGGGTGATGTGGTAACCACAATGTTGACCATGTGCAACCTTCATAAGAGTATATATCAAGACACCTTAATATAAAAAAAAGGTAAAAAAAAGGGGAAAGCTGTGCAGGGTTTATGGGAACTCTGTAGTAGTCTTACAAATTTTCTGTAAATATAAAACTTTTCTAAAAAAAAAAGAAAATTATGGAAGCAAAGAAAGGAAATGATTTGATTGACTATAGCTAAAATGTAGTTAGCTATTCGGGATTGGTTGTCCTTAGCATTTTGATTTTAGAAACTTGAGGCATTTAGTGTTCAATTTTAGTTTGCTTACATAAGTTACCATAACATTAGGGCAACATCAGTCTAACAGCCTCCTTGTTTAATTAATTTAATAGCTTAAAAAGCAAAATTTCCCCCCAAAAATTCAGTTGTCACAAATCCCTTCCCGAGGAGCAGCTCTAATATTCTCTTCTCACTACCACACCTAAGCAGAGATTGTCACTAAACTCATATCTTTCATTCATTCTCCTAAGGCCCCATTTATGTTTCAAAAATCATTTGTGCTTCCATAAATGCCCTTTCCTTCTTCCTACTTACCCCATCCCTCACCTTCCCCTTTTCAAGATACAATTTGTTCTCCTAGAAGTGTTTCTCCACCAAATCCCCTACTAAGATGGTATATATATGCCTCAAATCCCAGTGGCCTCCCTGAGTAATATTTTTATGTGAACTCCCACATACTCATGTGAATAAAAGCCTGTCTTTTGTCAGGGTTCAACTTTAAAATATGGCACCTTGGCATATTGAAAATTTCCAGCTAAAGGAGTATGAGGAAAAGTAGAGGCAGAAAGATCTCTCTGACCTTCCTACTCCTTCTCTCCTGAAGCAGTTCCTAAAACTGTCCTGTGACAGATGCCCTCCAAATACCTTGAGGAATGAACCTACCTCCAAGACAGAGAAGACATAGAAGAATCTAAACAAATAGTCCTTTCAATGGCATCACCATACCCAAGATCATCTAGATTTTCTCCTATGTTTTAGGAGATTAATATTTTTGCTTTTTACCTTTAGGTCCATGATCCATTTTGAGTTAATTTTTGTAGATGGTGTAGATGGACTGTGTCTAGATTCATTTTGTTGCATGTGGATGTCAGTTGTTACAGCATTATTTGTTGAAAAGACTTTCTTTGCTCCACTGTATTATTTGCAACTTTGTTAAACATCAGTTGACTATAATTATGTGGGTCTATTTCTGTGTTCTCTGTCTTATTCATTAATCTATTTATCTATTCCTTGGCCAGTACCACAGTCTTGATTATTATAGCTTTATAGGAAGTCTTGACGTTGGGTAGTGTTGGCCCTCCAACATTGTTTCTTTGCCTTCAATATTGCATTGGCTATTCTGGGTCTTTTGCCTCTATGTACAAGCTTTACAATCAGTTTGTCAATTTCCACAAAATAATTTTCCAGGATTTTGATTGAGATTGCATTGAATCTATAGGCCAGTTTGGAAAGAACTGATATCATGACAATATTGAGTATTCCTATCCATGAACATGGAATATCTGTTTATTTCATTCACCTTTGATTTCATTCAACATAGTTTTGTAGTTTTCTTCATATAGATACTGTACATATTTCATTACATTTATATCTAAGTATTTCATTTGGAGAGATGCTAATATAAATGGTATTGTGTTTTCAATTTCAAATTCCACTTGTTTATTGCTGGTATATAGGAAGTTGATTGACTTTGTATATTATTAACCTTGTATTCTGCAATCTTGCTATCACTGCTTATTAGTTCCAGGAGTTTTGTGGTTGATTCTTTTAGATTTTCTATATAGACAATCTCCTCTGTGAACAAATATGGTTTATTTATTCTTTTCCAGTCTATATGTTTTTTATTTCCTTTTCTTATCTTATTAGCAAGTATTTCCACTACAGTGTTGAAAAAGAGTGGTGATAGGGGATATCCTTGCCTTGTACCTGATCTTACTGGGAAAACTTCAAGTTTCTTGCAATTAAGTATGATGATCACTGTGGGTTTTTTGTGGATATACTTTATCAAGATGAAGAAGTTCTCCTTTATTCCTAGTTTACTGAGAGTTTTTATCATGAACAGGTGTTGGATTTTGCCAAGTGCTTTTTCTGCATCTAATGATATCATGTGATTTTTCCTTTTTACCTTGTTGATGTGATGGATCACATGAATTCATTTTTGAATGTGGCACTGTCCATGAATACCTGGGATAAATACCACTTGGTCATGGTGTATAATTTGTTGGACTAGAGTCACCAGTATTTTGTTAAGGACTTTTTTGTCTATGTCCATGAGATGTATTACTCAGTAGTTTGCTTTTCTTGTACTGTCTTTGTCTTGTTTTGGTATTAAGGTAATGCTGGCCTCGTACAATGATTTAAGAAGTATTCCCCTGCTTCCATCCTCTGAAAGAGATTGTAGAGAATTGGTATAACTTCTTCCTTAAAATTTTTATAGCATTAATCAGTGAACCTATTGGGTATGGAGTTTTCTGTTTTGGAAGATTATTAATTATTGATTCAATTTCTTTAATAGATCATCAATTCATGTGATCATCTATTTCTGATGATGAAATAGCTAGATGAATAGATCACCTATTCAGATCATCTATTTCTTCTTGTGTGAATCTTGGCAGATTGTGTCTTTCACAGAATTGGTCCATTTCATCAAGGTTATCAACATTTGTGGGAACAGTTGTTCTAATATTCTTCTATTATCCTTTTATTATCCATGGTACCCTTTCCATTTCTGATATTTGTCATTTGTGTTCTCTCACTTTTCTCTCTTTTCTGTTTTTAGTTAACTGGCTAGAGGCTTATTATTTTACTCATATTTTCAAAGACCAGTTTTTCATAGATCATTCTTTATTGATTTCCCATTTTAAACTTCAATTATTTCAGCTCTAGTTTTTATTATTTCTTTTCTTCTTCTTTTGGATTTAACTTGCTCTTATTTTTCTACTTTCCTAAACTTGAAAATTAAATTATTGATTTTAGGTCTTTCCTCTTTTCTAATATATGTATTTAATACTATAAATTTCCCTCTAAGCATTGCTTTTGCTGCACCCCACAAATTACATAAGTTTTATTTTCATTTCTATTTAATTCAAAATATTTTTAAATTTCTCTTGAGATTTCTTCTTTGACCCACATGTTATTTAGAAGTGTATTGTTTAATTTCCATGCATTTTGAGATTTTCCAGTCATCTTTCTGTTATTGATTTCTCATTTAATTCCACTGTGGTATGAGAGTAGATATTGTATGATTTCTACTCTTTTAAATTTGTTAAGGTGTATCTTATAGCCCAGAATGTGATCTACCATGGTAAATAATCCATGTGAGATTAAGAAGAATGTGTAATCTGCTCTTGTTGGATGAAGTAGTCTATAGATGTCAATTATGTCTAGTTGAGTGATTATGTTTTTGAGGCCAACTATGTCCTTATTGATTTTCTTCCTGCTGGTGACCATTTCCAATAAAAGGCTGTTGATGTCACCAACTGGGATAGTGGATTCATCTATTTCTCCTTGCAGCTCTATCAGTTTCTGCATGATGTAGTTTGATGCTCTGATATTACATACATATGTATTAAGGATTGTTATATCATCTTGGAGAACTGATGCCCTTATTATTATGAAATAGCCTTCTTTACCTGTGATAACTTTCCTTGCTTTGAAGACTGCTCTATCTGAAATCAGTATAGCTACTCTTATTTACTTTTATTCTTTTCATTGCAATAAAGTTGATACCCGATATTATGTTGCATTCATACATAGAACATAGTGACTCAATAATTGTATACATTACTAGATGCTTCTTACTATCTTTCGATTAGTGTTAGCAAAGTATATATTTTTCCATCCATTTATATATATTTTTATTAAGGTATCAATGATATAAAATCTTATGAAGGTTTCACACAAGCAACATTATCGTTACATGTTCCCCCATATTATCAAGTCCCCGCACACACCCCATTGCAGTAGCTATCAGTGTAGTAAGATGCTGTAGAGTCACTACTTGTCTTCTCTGTGCTATACTGCCTTCCCATGACCCCACCCCCACATTATGTGTGTTAATCATAATGCCCCTTAATCCTCTTCTCCTTCCCTCCCCACAACCCCCCCACATCCCCTTCCCTTTGGTAACTGCTAGCCTCCTGGAGTCTGTGAGTCTCCTACTGTTCTGTTCCTTCAGTTTTGCTTTGTTGTCATACTCCACAAATGAGGGAAATCATTTGGTATTTGTCTTTCTCTTCCTGGCTTATTTCACTAAGTATAATACCCTCTAGCTCCATCATGTTGTTTCAAATGGTAGGATTTGATTTCTTCTCATGGTTGAATAATATTCCATTGTGTATATGTACCACCTCTTCTTTATCCATTCATCTACTGATGGACACTTAGGTTGCTTCCATATCTTGCCTGTTGTAAATAGTGCTGTGATAAACATACAGGAATTTATATCCTTTTGAATGTGGGATGTTGTTTTCTTTGGGTGTATTGCTGGGAGTGGAGTTCCTGGGTCAAATGGTATTTCTATTTTTAGTTTTATGAGGAATCTCCATATTGTTTTCTACCATGGTTGAACTAATTTACATTCCTACCAACAGTGTAGGTGGGTTCCCCTTCCTCCAGATCCTCGCCAGCATTTGTTGTTCCTTGTCTTTTGGATGTTGGCCACCCTAACTGGTGTGAGGTAATATCTCATTGTTGTTTTAATTTGGATTTCCCTGATAATTAGTGATGTGGAGCATTTTTTCATTTGCCTGTTGGCCATCTGATTTTCTTTGGAGAAGTGTCTGTTCAGATACTTGACCTATTTTTTAATCAGTTATTTGCTTTCTGGGTGTTGAGGTATGTGAGCTCTTCATATATTTTGGATGTAAACCCCTTATTGGATATGTCACTTATGAATATATTCTCCCATACTGTAGAATGCCTTTTTGTTCTACTGATGGTGTCCTTTGCTGTACAGAAGCCTTTTTAGTTTGATGTAGTCCCATTTATTTTGCTTTTGTTTCCCTAGCCCAAGGAGATGTGTTCAGAAAAAAACTGCTGATTTTTATATTCAAGAGGTTTTTGCCTATGTTTTCTTCTAAGAGTTTTATGGTTACATGACTTACATTCAGGTCTTTATCCATTTTGAGTTTACTTTTGTGTATGGAACTAGAGAATAATCCAGTTTCATTCTCTTGTAGCTGTCCAGTTTTGCCAATACCTGTTGTTGAAGAGGGTGTCATTTCCCCATTGTATATCCATAGCTCCTTTATCGTATATTAATTGACCATATAAGTTTTGGTTTGTATCTGGGCTCTCTATTCTGGTCATTGATCCATGGGTCTGTTTTTGTGCCAGTACCAAGTTATCTTGATTACTGTTGCTTTGTTGTAGAGCCTGAAGTCAGGGAGCATAATACCCCCAGCTTCATTCTTCTTTCTCAGCATTGCTTTGGCTATTTGGGGTCTTTTGTGGTTCCATATGAATTTTAGAACTATTTGTTGAAGAATGCCATTGGTATTTTGATAAGGATTGCACTGAATCTGTAGATTGCTTTAGGCAAGATGGTCATTTTGACAATATTAATTCTTCCTATCCATGAGCATGGATATATTTCCATTTTTTGTTGTCTTCTTTAATTCCTCTTATGAGTATCTTGTAGTTTTCAGGGTATAGGACTTTCACCTTGTTGGTTAGGTTTATTCCTAGGTATTTTATTGTTTTTGATGAAATTTTGAATGGAATTGTTTTCCTGATTTCTCATTCTGCTAGTTCATCATTAGTATATAGGAATGAAACAGATTTCTGTGTGTTGATTTTTGTATCCTGCAACTTTGCTGAATTCATCTATTAGTTCTAGTAGTTTTGGGGTGGATCTTTTGGGTTTTTAATGTACAACATCATGTCATCTGCAAACAGTGACAGTTTAACTTCTTCCTTACTAATGTCAATGCCTTTTATTTTTTGTGTTGTCTGATTGCTGTGGCCAGGACCTCCAGTACTATGTTGAATTAAAATGGGGAGAGTGGCATCCTTGTCTTTTTCCTGATGTTAGAAGAAAAGTTTTCAGCTTTTCTCTGTTATGTATGATGTTGGCTGTGGGTTTGTCATATATAGCTTTTTTTATGTTGAGGTACCGACCCTATATACCCCCCCCTTTTTTTTTAGGAGAGCAAGGTACAGGCTTTTATTTAGAAATAAAGTGAGAGAATAGAGTCCCCGGCTCACGCCCGGAGGGGACAAGAGAGCCCATAGTGGTGCATTGTCTAGGGGGTTTTATAGGCAGTTGAGGATTTTTCAAGAACATCAAAAAAAGGCTTAGGGGTGTGGACTTGTACCACCTGCCCTGTCCTCAAGGTGGGCTGGGTTGTAGTCTGATTGCTAGGGCTGGCAGCAGAGTCACGGGTTCTGCTGATAACCTTGAAGAAAACTCAAACACTCCAGGCCAAGTTGCTCCTGGCCTTTTGACCTTTAACTGATCTCACTGAAGATGTCTATATCTTTATCCTAGAGAATTAGTGTGACCTTGACTTTGCATAATGCTCAGCACAGAGTTTCAGTAGGAACTTCTTTGCCCATTGTTTCATTGCTCTGACTGTAATTATTCTGCCCTGCTTTTCCCAGAGGCCCTCACCCTACTTTGACTACACCCATGGTCCCCGTCTCATTCTCCCCTCTATAGATGGAAACCCTAGCTGCTGATAGGGAAAGGAGGTGAGGAATGCTCTAGCTGCTTCATGCTGAGAGGGGACACAGTGAGGGGTGCAGTTAGATACCCATCAGGGGTCAGTTGAGAGGGTCTCGGAAAATGGGCACTTCTATTCCAGGTTCCATTTCTATTACTATTTGCAGTTTTGTGGCTTCTCCGAAGCTATCCCGGACGAGCCCCCAAAGATGATGGTGGGGTTCGACTTTTATTTAGAAATAAAGTGAGAGAATAGAGATCCTGGCTCATGCCAGGAGAGGACAAGAGAGCCCCCCTATATACCCATTTTTTGAGAATTTTTATCATGAATGAATGTTGAATTTTGTCAAATGCTTTTTTGGCATCTATGGAGATGATCATGTGGTTTTTGGCCTTCTTTTTGTTGATGTGGGGGATGATGTTGATGGATTTTCAAATGTTGTACCATCCTTGCATCCCTGGAATAAATTCTACTTGATCATGATGGATGATTTTTTTGATGTATTTTTGAATTTGGTTTTCATTTGTGGAGTTTTGAAATTTGCATCTATGTTCATCAGCAATATTGGTCTGTAATTTTTTTTGTGTGTGGTGTCTTTGCATGGTTTTGGTATTAGAATGATGCTGACGTCATAGAATGAGTTTGGAAGTATTCCCTCCTCTTCTTTTTGGAAAACTTTAAGGAGGATTAGGTCTTCACTAAATATTTGATAAAATTCACTGGTGAAGGGTGGGAAGGGAGGGATAAGGTGGGAAAGAAAGGGGGCATTACGAATAGCATGTATAATGTGGGGGCACAGGGAGGGTTGTGCAACACAGAGAAGACAAGTAGTGATTCTACAGCATCTTACTACGCTGATGGACAGTGACTGTAATTTGAATTGTGGGGGGACTTGGTGATGGGGGGAGTCTAGTAAACATAATGTTTCTCATGTAACTGTAGATTAATTATAACAAAAAAATTCACTGGTGAAGCCATCTGGTCAAAGGGTTTTGTTCCTAGGTGGTTTTTTGATTACCAATTCAATTTTTTTGCTGGTAATTGGTCTGTTCATATTTTCTGTTTGTTCCTGGTTCAGTCTTGTAAGGTTATATTTTTCCAGAAAGTTGTCCATTTCATCTAGGTTATGCAATTTGTTAGCATCTAATTTTTCATAGTATTCTCTAATAATTCTTTGTATTTCTGTGGTGTCTGTAGTGATTTTTCCTTTCTCATTTCTGATTCTGCTTATGTGTGTGGACTGTTCAAATGGGATTGTTCTTCTTTCCTGAGGTACATCTTTATTGCAATATACTTCCTTCTTAGCATGCTCTTCAATGCATCCCACAGATTTTGTGGTGTTGAGTTATTGTTGTCATTTGTATCCATATGCTGCTTGATCTCTATTTTTATTTGGTCCATTGATTATTTAGGAGCATGTTGTTAAGCCTCTATGTGTTTGTGGGCTTTTTTGTTTTCTTTGCATAATTTATTTCTAGTTTCACACCTTTGTGGTCTGAGAAGCTGGTTGGTATAATTTCAATCCTTCTGAATTTACTGAGGCTCTTTTTGTAGCCTAGTATGTATATGATCTACTCTTGCAAATGTTCCATGTCCATTTGAGAAGAATATGTATCCTGCTGCTTTTGGGTGGAGTGTTCTGTAGATGTCTGTTAGGTCTACCTGTTGTAATGTGTTGTTCAGTGTCTCTGTTTTCTTCCTTATTTTCTGTCTGGTTGATCTGTCCTTTGGAGTGAGTGGTGTGTTGAAGTCTTCAAAATGAATAGATTACATTCTATTTCCCACTTCAATTCAGTTAGTTTTTGTTTCACATATGTGGGTGGTCCTATGTTGGTTGCATGGATATATATAATGGTTATATCCTCTTGTTGGAATGACCCCTTTATCATTATATAATGTCCTTGTTGGTCTCTTGTGTCTTTCTTTGTTTTGAAGTCTATTTTGTCTAATACAAGTACAGGAACTCCTGCTTTTTTCTCTCTATTATTTGCTTTAAATAACTTTTTCCATCCTTTCACTTTTAGTCTGTGTATGCCTTTGGGTTTGAACTGAGTCTTTTGTAGGCAGCATATGATGGGTCTTGTTTTTTATCCATTCAGTAACTCTGTGTCTTTTGATTGGTGCATTCAGTCTATTTACATTTAGGGTGATTATCGATAGATCCATACTTATTGTTATTGCAGGCTTTAGATTCGTGGTTACCAAAGGTTCAAGGGTTGCTTCTTTACTATCTAACAGTCTAAGTGAACACGGTATGCTATTTCAAACACAATCTAAAGGTACTTTTTCCCTTCTTCTTTTTCTTCCTCCTCCATTCTTTATATATTAGCTGTCATATTCTGTACTCTTTGTCTATCCCTTAACTGACTTTGGGGTAGTTGATTTTATTTTGCATCTGCTTAATAATTAATTGATCTATTTCCTTTACTGTGGTTTTATTTTCTCTGGTGACAGCTATTTAGCCTTAGGAGCACTTTCATCTATAGCAGTCCCTCCAGAATACACTGTAGAGACATTTGTAGGAGGTACATTCCCTCAACTTTTGCTCATATGGAAATTGTTTAATCCCTGCTTCATAATTAAATGATAACCTTGCTGGGTTCAGTACTCTTCACTCAAGGCCCTTCTGTTTCATTACATTTAGTATATCATGCCACTCTCTTCTGGTCTGTAAGGTTTCTGCTGAGAAATCTGATGATAGCCCAGTGGGTTTTCCTTTGTATGTGAGCTATTTTCTCTCTCTGGCTTCTTTTAATATTCTGTCCTTGTCCTTGATCTTTGCCATTTGAATTATTATATGTCTTGGTGTTGTCTTCCTTGGATCCCTTTTGTTGGAAGTTCTGTGCACTTTCATGGCCTGAGAGACTTTTTCCTTCCCCAGATTGGGGAAGTTCTCAGCAATTTTTCCCTCAAAGACACTTTCTATCCCTTTTTCTCTTCTTCTTGTAGTCTTATAATGTGAATATTTTTACGTTTAGATTGGTTGCACAGTTCTCTCAATATTCTTTAATTTCTAGAGATCCTTTTTTTTCTGTGAGCCTCAATTTATTTGTATTTCTGTTCTCTAATTTCTATTTCATTTACCATCTCCTTTACCTCATCTAATCTGCTTTTAAATCCATCCATTGTATGTTTCATTTCAGATACCATATTTTTCAAAGTTTCGATCTCTTTCTTGAATTTCTCCCTGAGGTCTTGAATATTTTTCTGTAGCTGCATGATCTTTTTGATATATTTTTGAATTTGGTTTGCTAATATTTTGTTGAGTGTTTTTGCATCTCTGTTGAAATCTTTTTTGTTTTGATATCTTTCTCAGGAAGATTGTGATTTCAGTTTCACTTGGTCCTCTTTCTGGTCTTTGTGGGATTTTGATTTGTACCAGGCTCTTTTGGTGTTCATATTTGTAATGATCCTTATAGGATAATAACTTTGTGTAGGTGGCATCCTCTAGTGCCCAGAAGCTCTACTCTCTGGAGCTGCTCAGCACCTGGGATGAAGACAGGGGTCTCAGGCAAGTGGCACTGGTGCCTGCTGGGAGGAAGAGCTCTTTCCTCCTTCCTGGCTCCAGTGCCTGTCTCCACCTCCAGAGCCAGTGTGCTGAGTGTGGAGGAAGCAGCGTCTATGCTATGCCCATGTATCTGCCGTAAGTGGGCCCACCCTCTGGCTGGTGTGGTGCAAGGTGAGGGTCGCAGGTTTGTGAACCAGTGCCTTCCAGGAGGAAGGAGTGACAGGCTGTGTATCACAATAGAGGGGCCTTGGAGCTGCATTGCCAGCTTGGGGATGGAGTGCCTGAAGCCCCTGAGAATTCACAACCTGCTTGGCTGAATGCACTGAGGTAATTTTTTCTACCTGACCTTTCTCCTGAACATCAAGCTCTGTGCAATCTTTACCCCCTTAGCAGTCCTCTCACTTTTGGGAAGTCTCTGAGTGCCCACCTTTCTTTTGTCCCAAAGTGTCTAGTTGTAGGTATCTGTTCTCCACAAGCATCTGGAATCTCAGCCTCTCCAAGTATTCCACCTGTCCAACCCCACTAATACCCAGAGCACCATGTAATGTAGTTTCATGCTTCCAGAGGAGATCTTCAGGTCTGGGTGTTCAGCAGTCTTAGGGCTCCAACCCCTCCCTGTTCTTTTTCACTTTCTCCTGCCAGTGAGCTGGGTTCGGGAAGGGCTTGAGTTCCGCCATATCAGAGCTTTGCTACTTTACCCTTTTCTGTGAGATCTTCTCTTTTCCCCAGATGTAGGCAATCCATCATAGTCTTCTTCCCTGTCACTCTTTCAGGATTAGCTGTATTTGCTATATTTTCATATTATATGTGGTTTTTTGAGGAGGTTTCTGTCTCACTTCTCATGCCACCATCTTCCTTCCATACATTTTCTATCTAAGTTTTTCTCCTAGCTTCTGTCAGAGGAATGCTTCTAACCACTTCTGGATTTTTTCTGGAAGGACTTCAATTCTGAGACATGGGAGGTCAGAGTGAAAACAAAGTCAAGAAGGCAAAGTAAATTTTAATTCACTCTGTACAGATTAACAGAGTGGGCCTGCCCAAGGATAAACTGCAGGGTAGTAAAAAGCATGATCATACAGCTTCAGTCCTGTCTGGGTCACCTAGGAGACAGGAATTTTTAAGCCCAAATAAGAGCTCTCAGTAGCTGCTCCCTTATTACTTGGAGTAAAAACAGAGAGAGTAAAGATTTGTGCTTAAGTCTGGAGAACAGAATGGAATAGCAATGTGACAAAGAAGCTTGCCACGGGAAGAACACAGAGACAACATGTAATAAGTTGAGCAGTAAGAAGTCTTTTTTTAAAGCAAAAGTACACCATGCTGGAAGAAAGGGGAGTGTGCACAACCTCAGAGAGGAGGCACCCTTAAAGGTCTAAGATTTGGGGTTTTATAAGGCCTTTTGGGTAGGGGTCAGCATAAAGCATCATGTATACAGGCGGTTCATAATTCCTTTGAAGTTTTGTCGTAAGGATAGGATTATTTAGGTGACTGTGCTGGTCAGCATTCTTTATCCATATAGGTTCATTTACACTTCAGAGGTCTATTTCCTGTCCTAGTTACAAAGTTACTTAATTGATTAAGGGGCTGGAAGAAGAGGAAAAACAGCACATAGATTAAATTAAAGAATAAACTGGGCTTTTTCTGCAGGCTAAAGAGATTTTACAATGGCATGACCCTTGTCCCATTTCTCTGCCCTACCTCATGAAGTAGGGAAAAGAAGTCCTTGACTGACAATCTTTGGTCTTGAAGGCCTGATCTAATTGGTACAATTAAGACATGGTCTGCTTTCTGATGTTTTTCTTTATCTGGGGAATTGTTTTTCATCTGAGGAATATCCAGACATTCCAAGTCACTTCTGGCCTTTGAAACTTCAACTAATTAACTAATTAACTCTTTAAGTCCTTTCTGGCTCTCTTGTTTTATCTGGTTAACTCTTTGAGTTTCTTTTAGTGGGCTTTACTTTATTCTCTCTACACCCTGCTCATGTCTGTCTTTCTGCCTAACAGTTTAGCTGCCCAATTTGAGTTGATTTTTTCTCAATTAAAATTAAAAATTTTCATAAGCCTCAGTTCATCTTTGAACAAGGTAGATAGGGATTCCAGGAACTCAAATGCCTTCAACTTCAGCTCAAAAATGCCTTTTTTATGCCAAAGTGGCATATTTTGGAGTGGCATATCCTTAATGCATTTTTTTAATGCCTGGACTAATATTCATCTGCAGTAGGTAGAGTACTTGACAACCAGAGAGTATCAAAGAAACTGTAATCATTCTAAATTCTATAGCCTCAGAGGGCTAGTTTGACATAAAAATAACACTCTATGAAACAAAATTAATTAAAATGGAATTTCACTAGTTACTGTCTCTCTTGAAGAACATTAAAAAAGATCCATTTCAAAACCCACAACAATATTTATCAAAATTCTTTTCCTTCTACCCAACTGCCACCCAGAGCTTCCCTAGACTTCTTATCAAATACCATCAAACTCCTCCTCATCTTCCTGATCTGAAGCTTTTTTGTTTATTGCCCCTCCCCCTTTTCCTCTGTTAAAAAGTTTCTTTTCAAAGTCAGTAAGAGCTGAATACAGTATCTGAAATGAAAAATACAGTGGAGGGAATTAATAGCAGGCTTACACAGGTAGAAGAAGTTATATGTGATCTGGAAATTAGGGAGCAAGAAAATAATGAAGCTGAAAAACACAAAAAAGGATTTCTAGGAATGAAAGAATAACAAGCAAGCTGTGTGATCAATCCAGATGGAACAACATTCACCTTATAGGGGTACCAGAAGAAGGAAAGAGAGACAAAGGGATAGAAATTCTCTTTGAGGAAATAATTGTTGAAAACTTCCCCAACCTAGGCAAGGAAGTAGATACTCAGGTCATGGAAGTTCAGAGATCTTCTAACAAAAGGTACCCTGGGAAGACAACACCAAGACATACAATAATTAAAATAGGAAAAGTCAAGGATAAGGAGAGAGCATTGAAAGCAGCAAGAGAGATAAAAATGATTATTTATGAAGGAATCCCCATCAGGCTATGAGCAGACTTCTCAGCAGAAACTTTACAGGCCAGAAGGGAGGGGTATGATCTAGTTAATTTAATGTAACAGAAGCGCCTCCAACCAATAACATTGTATCTGGTAAGATAATCATTTAAATTTGAAGCAGGGATTAAATGATTTTCAGATAAACAAAAGTTGAAGGAATTCACCACCACTAAGCCAGCCCTTCAGGATATGTTGAATGGACTGCTCTAGATGGAAATGTTCTTAAGGCTAAATAGCTGTTGTCAGAGAATATAAACCCAGAGCAAAGGCAGTAGACCAATTAATAACCAAGCAAGTACAAAATTAAATCAACTACTCACAAAATCAGTCAAGGGATATATAAAAAGTGCAGAATATGACACCTAATATATAAAGTGTGGAGGAGGAAAAAGAAAAGGAGGAGGAGGAAAAGTACCTTTAGATTATGTTTGAAATAGAGTAATCACTGACTTAAGATAGACTGTTAAATAGTAAGGAAGCCCTTGAACCTTTGGAAACCAGAAATCTAAAGGCTACAATGGCAGTAAGTACATATTTATCAATAATCACCTTAAAAGTAAATTGACTGAATGCACCAATCAAAAGACACAGAGTTGCAGAGTGGATAAAAAAGCAAGACCCATCTACATGTTGCCTAGAAGAGACTCATTTCAGACCCAAAGATATACATAGACTAAAAGTGAAGGGATGGAAAAAGACATTTCATGTGAATAATAATAAGAAAAAGCAGGAGTAACAGTACTTAAATCATATAGATTTCAAAACAAAGAAAGTGACAAGAGACAAAGAAGGACATTACATAATAATAAAGGGGTCATTCCAACAAGAGGATATAACCATTATAAATATCTATGTACCCAATATAGGAGCACTTAAGTATGTGAAACAAATACTAACAGAATTAAAGGGGGAAATAGAATGCAATGCATTCATCTTAGGAGTCTTCAACATACCACTCACACTAAAAGACAGATTAACCAAACAGAAAATAAGTAAGGAGAAAGAGGCATTGAACAATGCAATAGAACAGATGGACCTAAGAGATGTCTACAGAACACTCCACTCAAAAGCAGCAGGATGCACATTCTTTTTTTTTTAATTTTGTAATGAATTTTATTGGAGTCAGTACATCTAAAATACCATTTCAATGTATGATTAACATAAAATTATTAATCAGATACTCTACATTCTTTTTTCTTGATACTCATTCTTCTCAAGTACACATGGAACATTTTCCAGAATAGAGCACATACTAGGCCACAAAAAAGATCCTCAATAAATTCAAAAAGATTTAAATGGTGCCAACCAGCTTCTCAGACCACAAAGGTATGAAACTGGAAATAAATTATGCAAAGAAAACAAAAAAGCCCACAAACACATGGAGGCTTAACAATATATTTCTAAATAATCAATGGATCAATGACCAAATTAAAACAGTGATCAAGCAATATATGGAGACAAATGAAAACAACTCAACAGCCCAAAATCTGTGGGATACAGTGAAGGCAGTTCTAAGCAGGAAGTATATAGCAGGCTCACCTCAAGAAATAAGAACAATCCCAAGTGAACAGTCTAAACTCACAATTAATGAGACTAGAAAAGAAGAACAAATGAGGCCCAAAGTCAGTAGAAGGAGGGACAGAATAAAGATCAGAGCAGAAATAAGTAAAATTGACAAGAATAAAACAATAGAAAGAATTAATGAAGCCAGGATCTGGTTCTCTGAGAAAATAGACAAAATAGATAAACCCCCAGCCAGACTTATCAAGAGAAAAACATTGTACACACATAAATAGACTCAGCAACGAAAAAGGAAAAATCACTATGGACACCACAGAAATACAAAGAATTATTAGAGAATACTAGGAAAAATTATATGCCAAAAATGGGGTTACCTAGAAGAAACAGACAACTTTCTAGAAAAATAAAATATTCCAAGACTGACCCAGGATGAAATAGAAAAACTGAACAGACTAATTACCAGCAATGAAATTGAATTGATAATCAAAAAACTACCTAAGAACAAAAACCCTGGCACAGATGGCTTTAAGGCTGATTTTATCAAACATTTAAAGAAGAGCAAATAACCATCCTCCTTAAAGTTTTCCAAAAAGTAGAATAGGAGGGAATAGTTCCAAACTCATTCTATGAGGCCAACATCACTATAATACCAAAACTGAAGACACAACAGAAAAAATGAAAGTCTCAGACCAATGTCCCTGCAGAACACAGATGCAAAAATTCTCAACAAAATATTAGCAAACCAAATTAAAAAATAGATCAAAATGATCATCTATCATGACCGAGTGGGATTTCTTCCTGGGAAGCAAGGATGGTATAATACCCATCAATCAATCAATATACATAATAACAACAAAAAGGACAAAAATCACATGATCATCTCTAGATGCTGAAAAAGCATTTGACAAAATTCAACATCCATTCATGATAAAAACTCCTAACAAAATCGGTATAGAGGGTACGTGCCTCAACATAATAAAGGCCACATATGACAAACCCACAACTAGCATCATACTTAACAGCAAAAAGATGAAAGATTTTCCTCTAAGATTGGAAACAAGACAAAGATGCTCACTCTCCCCACTTTTATTCTTCATAGTACTGCAGATCCTAGCCACAGCAATCATACAGCGCAAAGAGATTAAAAGCATTCACATTGGTCAGGAAGAAGTTAAACTGTCACTGTTTGCAGATGACATGATATTATATAGAAAGCCCTAAAAACTCCACCCAAAACTATTAGAACTAATAACTGAATTCAGCCAGGATACAAAATTAATCTATAGAAATCTATTGCATTCCTGTATGTTAACAATGAAATAACAGAAAGTTAAATCAGGCACACCGCATTTGCAATTACAACAAAAAGAATAAAATTCTTAGGAATAAAGCTCACCAAGGAGGTGAAAGATCTTTACTTTGAAAACTACAAGACGTTCATGAAAGAAATTAAAGAAGACAACAATAAATGGAAACCTATCCCATGCTCATGGATAGGAAGAATTAATATTGTCAAAATGGCCATCCTCCCTAAAGCAATCTACAGATTCAATACAATCCCCATTAAAATACCAATAGCATTCTTCAAGGAACTAGAACAAATAGTAAAATTCATATGGAGCCACAAAAGACCCTGAATAGCCAAAGCAATCTTGAGAAAGAAGAACAAATCTGGGGGGATTATGCTCTCTGACTTCAAGTTTTACTACAAAGCCACAGTAATGAAAACAATTTGGTACTGGCACAAGAACAGACCTATAGATGAATGGAACAGAATAGAGAGCCCGGATATAAACCCACACTTATATGGTCAATTAATATATGATAAAGGAGCCATGAATATACAATGGGGAAAAGACAGCCTCTTTACAACTGGTGTTGGGAAAACTGAACAACCACATGTAAGAGAATGAAACTGGATTATTGTCCAACTGCATACACAAAAGTAAATTCAAAATGGATCAAAGACCTGAATATAAGTCATGAAATCATAAAACTCTTAGAAGAATACATAGGCAAAAATCACATGAGCAACTTTTTCCTAAACACATGTCCTTGGAGAAGGGAAACAAAATAAAAAATGAATAAAGGGGACTACATCAAACTAAAAAGCTCTGTACAGTGAAGGGCACCATCAACAGAAGAAAAAGGCATCCTACAGTATGGGAGGATATATTCATCAATGATTTATCTCATGAATGGTTAACATAAAAAATATATAAAGAACTCATATGCCTCAACACCCGAAAACCATATAACCCTATTAAAAAATGAGTGGAAGACCTGAACAGAAATTTTTCCAAAGGAGAAATATGGATGGCCAACAGGCACATGAAAAGATGCTCTACATCACTAATCATCGGGGAAATGCAAATTAAAACCACAGTGGGATATAACCTCATTCCAGTTAGAATGGCCACTATCCAAAAGTCAAGAAACAATGAATGCTTGTGAGGATGCAAAGAAAAGGAAACGTTCCTACACTGTTTGTGGGAATGTAGTGGTTCAACTGCTATGGAAAGCAATATGGAGATCCCCCAAAAGGTAAAAATAGAAATACCATTTGACCCAGTAATTCCACTCCTAGGAATTTACCTGAAGAAAACAAGATCCCTGATTCAAAAAGACATAGGCACCCCTATGTTTATTACTGAACTATTTACAATAAGCAAGATATGGAAGCAACCTAAATGTCTATCAATAAATGAATGGATAAAGAAGATATGGTATGTATACACAATGGAATATTATTCAGCCATAAAAAGAAAAGAAATGCTGCCAGTTGCAACAACAAGGATGGAGCTAGAGGGTATTATGCTCAGTGAAATAAGTTAGGCAGAGTAAGAATAATACCAAATGACTTCACTTATTTGTGGAGCATAACAACAAAGCAAACAGAAGGAATAAAAAATCAGTAGACTCATAAACACCGAGGACTAGTGTTTACCAAAGGGGAGGGGTTGGGGAGGCAGATAGGGAGGGGGACGGGGATGCAGGGCACTATAATTCACAATCACTACATAGGTAGGTCAGTTGGACAGTAGTACAGCATGGAGAATACAATTAAGGACTATTAAGTTCTTACTACATTGAAAGACAGTGACTGTAACGGAGGGGTGAGGTCTTGATAATATGGGTGAATGTTGAACCACTGTGTTGTATGTGAAACCATCATAAGATTGTACATCAGTGAAACTTTAAAAAAAGTTTCTTTTCTACTTGGCTCTTTACCTAATTCTCCATAACAAGAAAGAGCCCTGTTCTTTCCTCTGTCCTCTTTGTAGAATCATCTTCATAACAACATGACAAAAATTTCTGGAACCAGTAGGAAAAGAAAGAATTTTCCAGTGGGGGAAAGTTGGGATTGCTCCCATTTTGATAAACTTGTTGCTTTTACACAGTGATGTAATTTCTCTTTGTCCCAATATTTCTTTCTTTCTTTTTTTGACATTGTTAAGCATCAGTTGCATTTGTACAAAATTATTCCAAAGCGCATCTGAACGTACATGCCCATACACACTCTCTTAATCTTTTCTCTCTCTGACCCCCAGTGATAAAAAATTTTTTTCTTTGTGTTGTAGAAATTAGGGAACCTTTCAAGAGAATGAATGAGGCAAAAATACTTAGACAATGTTTTCCAAGTCCCAGTTTACACTAGAATCCACTTAAAAATGTGTAATTATAATTTGCTTTACCTTTGTGATTGCAGACAAAATAGCTGTCTCCAAATATTTAACTATACCCATATGGAAATATAGTAGGCTTAATCTATATCATCTCCACAAATACATATTATATTGTTATATATAACATTTGATATATGAAAAAACTGAGGATCAGAACAGATAAATAATTTCTCCAACATCACATAGCTGGTAAGTGGTCAAGCCATGCTCTGAACGCTTTGAGTGGTCAAGCTCTTAGCCACTGCTTCTACTGCTTTCAATCTAGTCCAAATCCTATCCCCTGCTTGAACAGTCCCATACAATACTGGCAAAGAATTGTCCAATCTCTTTTTAAATATCCCTAAAGACAGGAAACTCACCGTTTTTCAACATAACATAATCTCATTACTGAATATCTTTAAATATTTTGAAAGATTTTATATTGATTTGAAATCTGCCTTTATGTAACTTCCACTCGTTATTTCTGGTTTTCACCTCAGAGATGATATAGATGTGTCTATTATACACATACAGGCATATTATATATGGAGGGGCCAAGGGTAGGTTGCTCCAAGATGTACCACTTTGACATGCAGATTATGTGAAGCAGAAAACAATCAAGGCCTAAAAAGATTCCAAAAGGAAATTTGATCTTCCCCACCCAAATGCATAAAAAGAATCTAGATGTAGGGACTGTGCCAGGAAGAGTGCTATCACTGTAAATAACCACACTATAATATGAACTAGGTGTGATAGACTGGGAATTTAGCAGTCTGTTAAAATTCCTCTTTGTCCCATTGTTTCTGCTTGGCCCAGCAAGCGTTTCTTTACTAAACCCTTTCTCTTTCATATTCCTGCGAATTGCTTCCTTTCCCTTTGAAGTCCCAGGCCCCTACCTTCTTGTCCTTAGCTGTAGATGACATATATAACTCATTGTACTGCAGGACAGCTGCGTCTGGGGAGGCCTTCCCTGCACACCAGGTGAAACCTCAACCTGGATGGGGGAGGGTTCTTGACTCTGTCTAATAGCCATTATTTATTATCAACTCTATACTATATACTTACCTCATTTGATCTTCAGAACAATCTGATAGTATATAACATGCATATGTTGGGGAGGAAGAAATTTCCTCTACCCTTCAAGTTCTTTTTAGCTCCTCTCAGAATGAAACTGACATGAGACAGTTAAACAGGAGAGAAAACAAAATTTAGTTTATGTAGTAGAAATTAATAGACAGTAGATTACAAAACAGCCACAATTGAAGTAGGACAGGGACCCGAGACAAACAATGTGATTAACTTTTCTTGCCTATGATGAAAAATGCCAACATATTCTTTGGTAATCATCCAACCCTATTTTAGGGCAGGGCAAGTAGTCCTAAATGATATGTCCCCACTGCTTGAGGGTAACTGTTACCTTGAAGAAGAATAGGATCAGTAAATTCCTTGTGTTAAGTTTACCTTACAGAATTATCTAGAGGACTGACTGTGAATGGTGACATAATATCACTTACTGGAGAACAACATCATGAAACCACATATCAAACCTACACCCCCTCCAGCCACTGTCCTTTGCCCATTCTTGAAAGCCTTAAAAGACAGAATCCTAAGTCCTTAAGTGCATCTCCTCTCTGAGGTTGCCCACACTCCCCTTTCTTCAAGTGTGTACTTTTTAAATAAAGCCTTCTCACTGCTCAGCTTATTGCATTTTGTCTGCCCTCTTCCAGTGGTAAGTGTCTTTGTCACTTTGCTATTTCATTCTATTTTCCAGAGTTAAGCACAAGTCTTCACTCTGTCTCTGTCCTACTTCAGATAAGTAGAGATGGGCTACAGAGAGCTCTAATTTAGGCTTACAAGTTCCCATCACCTGGGTGACCTGGACAGGACTGCAGCTAGTAGATAAGAAATAAATTGTGGCTATTATTATAACCATACCAGCTTATATGAGATAGGGCAAAGACAGGAGACAAGCATCATGATTAATTTTCCAAAAAGCTGAGATAGGTAACGACAGGGAAGATTCCATCTTAAGGCTAAGATTGCATTTTAAAAACCAGGAATGTAGCAGGTGAGATTCCTAACACATTCTTTGGTAAACAGAAATGACTCAACCCACTTTGGGGGCAGGATGGGCACTCTTGATTGATATGTTCCCAGAGGGAAGCTGCTAGCTTGGAGAGGAACTGAGGAAGTTCTTGTGTTAAGTTAATTTTGCAGAATTACCTGGAGGACTGATAATAGAGGAGATGAGACATAATGTCTCTCACCGTAGTGAAGCATTTTGAGACAGCTTTGCAAGTCTATATCCCCTGGTCCTTTGTCACATTCCTGAAAAATCCTTAAAAGACAGAACCCCCAGCCTTTCAGCATGCCTCCTCTCTGAGGACGCCTGCACTTTTACATTAAGTGTGTACCTTTAAATAAAGCTTTCTCACTGCTCAACTTAATTGCGTTTTGTCTCTTTGCGCTTTTCCAGTGGAAAGCCTCTTTGCTTCTTTGCTATTTCATTCTATTTTCAAGTCTTCACTCTGTCTCTGCTTTACTCCTGATAAGCAGGGAGGGGCTGCTGAGAGCTCAGATTTGGGCCTGTGAGTTCCCATCGCCTGGGTGACCCGGATGGAACTGCAGCTGTGCAATGTGCTCTTTAGTAGCCTGCCTGAAAATCTCCTTTCTTCAGGAAATTCTAGGAACATAATCTCGCTCCATCCCCTGCTCCTCGGCTCCCCCAAACCCTAGGGTGGTAGGGACTGGTCCCCATACCACGCAGATCCAGGTGGACACAGGATGCCAGGTGACCCTGGCTTTCAGAGTTGGCAAGGTGATCTGCCCTAGGTTGAGAAGTTCAACAAACTTTGCCTCTTTCCCTCTGCACTTCCCTGTTCTCAGCTGCCTGAAAGGCAGCTACCATTCCCTGCTATTCTCATTTTGATGAATTCCTTCCTTACCTAGACTCATCTGACCTGCTTAAGAATTCTTTCTCGTTCAGTCAAGAACCCTCCCCTGTCCAAGTTGAGGTTTCAGCTGGTGCACAGGGAGAGAACTCCCCAGACACAGCTGTCTGGCAACATATATATTTACTAGAATATATCCCCCAGTATGTTGACAGGTATTATGAGAGTAAAGATTGGGTGGTCAATGAAGTTCGAGAATACGTATTCCACAGAATTGAAACAGGTTCTTTTTATGAATGACTTTTCGTATCCTTTAAAGTCCTAATGTACATCTGGACCATCTAAAGATTGTCCCTTAGTTACCCCTCCAGCCTGTTTTTTTTAAACTTTTTTTCACTTTTACTTTTTACTGCATTCCAGCTACACAGAACTTCTTTCCCGTCTTCAAACGTGGCCCAGTCCCTCTGAGGCCTTGCCTTTGCTTCCCCTCTGGCCTTAACATTGCAACTAGCCCTTCCCTCATGGTTTAGTCCAAAATCACTTCCCCACTGAAGCCTTCCCTGGCCCCTGCCAAGCTGATTCTCCAGGAACCTGTCCTTTGCCCATTTGTGCCAGTTGTCATTTCCTATTATTTGTGAGATCTGTTGTCCTTCTCCCCAGCTAGGTCTCCATGAGGGCAAGAACTTTTATTCTCTCAGAAGGGGCCTATCCTGTGGCAGCGCTCAAATATTTGATAGTTGAATGCATGGGTAAACCTTTAAATACTTTCAATGGAGGTTTAATGTACATATGGAAAACTGACTGTATCTTCTGTGTTCAAAGAACTTAACACGGAGTGATGGCTAGACTTGTAAGAAGTTTTTTTCCAGGTTTTAGATTCTTAAACTTAGGAGCTAAAGAGAAGCGACACTAAAGATAGCTATAGGAAGTGAGCACTAGAGGGCAATAGAGGCAAAGGAATGAATGCCGCACCCCCTAGGCAGTTTTCTGGGAGAACGGTGGATGCCGGATGCCTGTAGTTTCTGGGTGCAGAGGATGCTGGGAGGCTCCATGGCCATCTGGACATCTCTCCGGAGGTCAGAGGCCAAAGCAGCCTCCTTTGGTGCTCCGCAAGCAGGCAGATGCCTTACTATTGCCGTTCCCTTACTACTTCCAGTTTTAAGGAGAACAGCCAGTGTGGGTAATCTTAGGAATGCCCAGAGATGTGAAGGAGACAGAAATCTGTCCCAGCAGTCACACAGACAGGGTCTCAGAGAACTGGAGTGAGCTCAGGATGCAACAGCATCCGTCGTGGCCATCTTGTTGTGCCTTAATCTCCGGCAGCTGCTGCTCCCTGATTTCAAGGTGCTATTGCGCTTTTGACTTGCTATCTCTGCGTCTTTTCCAGTGACTCTCCCTCCCTCCATTTTTGGCTTTTAGCGACTGCCTCTTCACTTCTGTTGCCTTTCTCCATGCCTCCACCAAATTCTAACACCTCATACCAAATTCTGTTTTGAACCATTGCTTGGCAGTGATCAGGTAGTGAGGGATTAAGTAATCATCTAATAGTCATAAGTGGCTTTATGTCCAGCCTGCTACAATCAGCGAGGGCACACAACACTAACCACAACAACCTTCTGGAAGGAACCCTTGTGGCCCCCTTCTCAGAAGGATGACAAGCACTGATTATTTTCCAAAACACTTGAAGATTAATTAAAAGCACTACCAACCCAATACCAGGGCAGCTAAACAGTCCCAGACTGCGTTGTCTATAATCAGCATCCTCCCTTCATTCTGAACTTAAGGACTTTGAGGCTAAAACCTTTGTTTGAATCTAGATCAGACCACTTGCAAACTGTGTGCCCTTAGGCAAGTCATTTACTCTCTCTGAGCCTCAATTTCCATGTCTATACAATGGGTGTGATCACAACTTTCCCTGGCTAACCCTTTAGGATTAAGGTGAGAGCTCTTCACAAGCTGTAGACCACTGGATCAGTGGTTCTCAACCTCAGCTGTACATCAGAACCCCTGTGGTGCCTGTCTCTGGAATAGTAAATGCTATTAGTCATTAGTTAATAGTAAATGCTATTTACTAGGTCTGGTTTGGGGCTTGGGTGGCATGTTTAAAATGCTCCATAAATGAATCCACTGTGCATGCTGAGTTAGGAACCTCTGTACTTCACCAAAGATCGATGGTATTTTTATTATCCAGGGTGACCAGATGGCTGAGGCCATGTCTCCTGCCCACCCAGCTATCTCCTGGTCATCACTTTTGACAGGAACCAGCTTGTATTAAAGTATTCAACCATTCAGGGCCCCTGCTCAGGATCATGCAGACAAAGATAGGCTCCCTGAGGCCAATGAGCCTGGTCAGGATGAGAGTCACAGTCAGGGCATGTACATGACAAAAGGTATATACCTAAGATCAGACATTTCCATCTTAGGTGAATTGAGGTCCAAATTCAGGGCATACTGTGTAGGGAATAATAACTCTAGGCAAAGTCAAGCTGGAATGAAGTTGAGTTCTGGCCCTGTTCTCTTGGAAAGGAGGAGTTTCAATATCCCCAAAGTCCCACTAACATGTCCTTTCTAATGAGCTGGCTCAGAAAAACCTGATTTCTGCCCATGAAAACACAGATTAAACAAAAATCAATTCCAGTTTAAATGCATTCCAACCTTTTCATATCATAGTTGTAGAGCTAATTGCTCTGTATTGTCATATGCTGTAGGGAAGGAAGGCATCATTAAAGCATGAAAGATTCTTTCCATGAAATGGACCTGTGCCAGAAAATGAAGGCCACTGATGAGTTCTTAGGTAGGTTGTTTTAGAGGTAAATTTCTTTCTTTCTTTTTTGTATCTTTGGAAAAAACTCAAATTTGCAAGAGGAGACACTTTCATGCTGCTTGTGTAAGTTCTTAACAAACAGTGACTGGAGGGGTCAGTGCTGTGGAGGCTTCATTGACCCCAACGTTCATTTGTTCTTCTGTCATTAATTCCTTTTTTCTTTGAAGGGGATCCAGTGGTGAGCAAAAGGAGAGGTAGTTTCATTCTTCGTGGGGCTTACCACTTAGGACACCACTTACTTGATCAAATAATCAAATAAAAAAAGTTAAATTTCAACTATGACAAGTGTGTTGGAAGCAATAATGGGCAAGTTTGATTGCAGAAAACCAGGGAAGCTTGTTCTGAGAAAAGCTTTGTGTGTACTGAGGTCTCAAGATCTCAAGGATGAGTGGGTCTTATCCATGCTGAGGGGTCAGCATGGGCAAAAGACCTGTGGTGGAAAGGTGTTTGACTAGTGGGAGAAGAACATCAGTGTCCCTGGAGTTCAGAGAGAGGCCAGTGTGGGTGTGAGATGAGACTGGAGAGAGCGAGGGACTACACTATGCTGGACATTTTAAGTCACAGTTATGCTGTTGGTCTTTATTTGGAGAACAATAAAGACCTTCTGATAGGGCTTTAATTTAATTAGGGCATCATGGGGTGCAATGGAGGGGTTATGAGTACTCTAGCTACAATGGCTTGAGACTAGTTAGGAGGTCATTACTCAGTGGGCAGGAGATGAGAACTCCAAGGGAGGGCAGACCAAACAGAGATGGATCCCCAGCTCAGGGCCGGTGGGCACTTCTCTCAAGGCCAGGCATGTTGGCAGTTCCTCCAGGGGGTGGGGCTGCATACGCGAAACACTGTCTCCTCCTTGCCTTCTTTCTTCACAGCATCTTAGGGAGGGTCCAGCAAGTCTTCACCAGCTCCTCCCTGCTCTACAGGAAGGAGAAGAGAATGTGCATTTTATTTGCATCTGTGGTTTTAAAATTTATTTGATGTTCCTGAGGACATCCTAGTGGATGTGTGCCAAAGCATTTGAAAAACAGTCTGGAACTCATGAGATGGGCCAGAATAGGACAGAGCTGTTCTCTTTTTCCAAGTATGTATACTTTCCATTTATTACAAATCATCTACTAAGAGATTAGATGAAATATTAGGAAAATAATGTGATTGCTGGGCTTTAATCTGTGTTAGTCTCTTTTGCTTTTATCATTAAAAAAAGCATTAGTGAACTATAATTCACATAACATGAAGTTCACTCTTTAAATAAAGTGTTCCATTCGGTAGTTCTTAGTATATTCATAGAGTTGTGCTGGCATCCGTTAAATAAGGTGGTGTTTTTCCTTTCCTTTTTTTCTTTTTGCTTATATATTTTATTTACAAATTTTCTATTGTAGAAACTTTCAAATTTATATATAAGTTGAGAGACTAGTAAATGAAGCTTCTAGTACTCAACACCCAGCTTCAGCAAATAGGAACACAAGCCAGTCTTATTTATCTATACCTGTCCTCCCCACTGGGTGATTTTGAAGCCAGTCTCAGATATCATGTCATTTCAACTGCTAATCTACAATATGACTCTTTAAGAAAATAGGCAGAATGTTACTATCAACCAAAAAATATGGATGATTCCTTAATATTATCAAATATCCATCTCTTACTCTTCCTTCCTTCCTTTTCTTCTCTTTTTCTTTTCTTTTCTTTAAACAGGTGGTTTGTTTCAATCAGAGTCTAAGGAAAGCCCATACATAGCATTTGGTTGATATATCACTTAGGTCTCTCACAGGTTCCTCCTCCCTGCTTTTCTCCTTGCAATTTATTTGTGGAAGAAATTGAGTTATTTGAGAATTCCCTAAAGTGTTTATTTTTAGTAGCAGCCCAAAGTAGGAGGTAGAGTGGAGTTAGGAGCATGGACTTTGGAGTCATGAGTATATGGGTTCAAGTCCTGGCACTGTCCCTTACTTGCTGTGTGGCCCTGGAAGACCAATGGACATTGTCAAAGGCTAAGTCAGAAAAAGCTTGGAAAGTGCCAGCACACAGAAGATGCTCAATAAACCCTCCTGCTCTTTTTATTTCATTTTATAATTTATAATGTAATTTGTGTATCTATATTATGTAGTATGTATTTTATATATTATTATATAATACATAATATATTATAAATTATATATTATATGATTACATATTAATATATTTTATATATTATATAGTATATAAATAATAAATATATCAACTATTTATTACATGCTATGTATATAATATAGCATAATATGTAATTATATATAATATGATTTATATAAAATTACAAAATATGTTTTATAATTAGAATTTTATTTTATTTTATGATTATTATTTTTTTACCATTATATCTTTTTTCAAGTGGAGACAGAGGTCATCAGTCCTTAGCTCTGACTGTTCTTGACTATCAATGATCTGAGAAATGAGTGGACAGTATTGCTTGAGAGTTTAAAGGAGAGCTGGAGACCTGCAAGTATTGTACCTGGGAGTATAACTGGAAACAAGGTCCTCTGTGAAGCTAAGAGGAATTCTGCATCACCACCCATCCTCACTGTCACTTTTCCTAAACCTTATGGTTTTCCTGGCCTGGATGTCATGCCTACTGTTATCAGGGAATCCACACTTTCCTGATACATGGGAAGGCAGGTGACGAACTTATGCATGTTGTGTATACCTAGGGAGACTTGTCCCTTCAGGAACACTTAAAAAAAAAAAGAACTTAGAAGATGGTAGTACTTAATCCCCCAAAACATTTGGGACTATTTGGAAATATCCAGGCACTATGAGACTTGGAGGGAGGGAGATGTTCTTTTGTGGGGGGCACTCAAATCATATCACAAAGATGATCTTTGCATGAAAGCTGCAAAGAAAATCTTTCCATAAATTCATTTATCCATCCAGCCATCAACCAGTTCATTCATTAGTCAACATTTATTTCCTATGTGGAAAACAGACTAAGTCCCTGGTATCTGTTTTAAATTAAGTCAAATGCCTACAGAGTCTCTTGACTCCATTCCACACCTTCTTGCAAAGAATTTTCAGCCTGACTATGAATTCAGGTGCCGGGTGACAGAAAAGTGAGATGACCCTAGTTCCTCAACGGAGTCCAGCCTTGGACCCTGTGATTTTCCATCACTTGTTCAGACTATAGCTTCCTTTCATGGCTGCTTAATTATTCTGGCTCAGAAGACCATAATACTACATTAAAGTGAAATGTAATTGCTCTGCCAGTTTTCACATCTGCCAGAATTCAGCTGATAACAACAGGATTCCACAAGCATCTCCAAGTAAGAATTTGCTGTCAGTGATGGGGGAAGAAAGAAAAAAAACCCTTTTCTTTCCACATTCGCCCTGCAGCCAAGGCTGACACAACAGAAATGGAAAACAACTGGCACAGGCATAAAATCCTATGACAAAAGGAAACTTGTGAAATAGAAAAACGGATTTCTTGGGGGAAAAACATAACTTCCTCTGACAACACTGTATTTAGGAAAAAGAGTTCTGTATTCTGAGGATGTTAAGGTCATTAAAAGTAGCAAGGGATTGGAGGGGGGGATAGAGGCTCTTAATAACCTACTTCCAGGCCCCTCCCAACATTCTCCTTCAAATCTATATTCAAGTTAATCATCAATTGAAAGCCAGAAATGATATAGGAAAATCATTCTTTTGCAAACGGAAACTATTATAATTTAAAAGGGTGCAAATGAAACCATACATTTTCAGAAGGAGATCAATGAAAAGCACTTTATTAGAAATATAAATCATTTTTTAATTTCAGATGCAACAAGAAAAGAACTCATTTTTTCAGTTTCATTGAAATTGATTGGTACACCTGCAGAGAAAAGCAGCTTTATCATCTCGTTATCAGCCAATTAATATGCAGGTCTAAATGTGAATACTATTCCAGTTAACTAGAAATGGATGATTTTATTGAAGTCTTAATAGACTAGGAAAAGCTGCCTTCCACCCTGCTAAATGAGGTCAGTTGAGAAAAAAAAAAATCACAGGAGCATAACTTGGGATGGGTGGAATCTAAAACAATTTCACTAACTCTTCGAACCACAGAGAAATAGAAGCAAAGTGACATGTCTAAAGGCAGAGGGACCTGTTATGTGGAAGAAAAATCAGAATATTAAGTTTTCTTTTTAATTGAAAAAGAGAACTATTTGGGTTTGATTCTAAAGTCTGATACTCAGTATTCAAAACTTGACAGTCCTTTGTCCTTAGCCTCATCTCCATTTTAATCTCATTTTAAAATTTAATCTCCATTTAATCTAAGCAGAACTGCAAGATAGATTTACCTGCAAAATCTGTTTACCACTTTCCTATTTTTTTCCTTTCTGTGCTCATTTTCTTCTTTGAGATATTCTCTGATACATCAAAAACCTAGAACCCTCAAGTTCTCTGTGCCCTTTTCCCTACCCAAATAGCTAAGTGTCCTGGGGATAAACTAATTCACATAAAGATATGATTGACTGATAGGCTCAAAGTGTTATTATTACCAACAATATTTAATTTAATTTACTTATTTTATTGGAATAAAGTTGATACACAATATTATATTGGTTTGAGATGTACAACATAGTGACTCAATAATTATTTACATTATTCAATGCTTACTATGGTAAGTTTAGTTACCATATTATAAAATTAGTTACCCTCTGTTACCATACAAAGATACTGCAAAATTATTGGTTATGTTCTATGTTCTGTGACTAATTTATTTTATAATTTGCAGTTTGTACCTCTTTTTCATCTTCATCTACTTCACCCATCCCCCCCAATACTAATCAACAGTATATTGTTAATATTTATGGGTATATTTCTTTTTTGTTTGTTTTGTTTTTTAGATTCCACATGTAAATGAAATCACATGGTATTTGTTTTTCTCTGCCTGGCTTATTTCACTTAGCATGATACCCTCTAGGTCCAACCTTGCTGTTGTCAATGGCAAGATTTCCTTCTTTTTTTTTTTTTTTTTTTTTTACGGCTGAGTAATATTCCATTGTGTATATGTACCACATCTTCATCCGTTCATCTATTGATGGGCATTGGGGTTGCTTCCATATCTTGGCTATTGTAAATAATGCTACAATGAGCATTGGTGTGCATGTATCTCTTTGAATTAGTAGATTTTGTTTTCTTCAGGTAAATTCCCAGAAGTGGAATTGCTGGGTCATATGGTATTTTTATTTTTAGTTTTTTGAGGAACCTCCATATTATTTTCCATAGTGGATAGACCAATTTACTTTCCCACTAACAGTGAAGGAGAGTTCCCTTTTCTCCACATCCTCACCAACACCTGCTTTTTCTTGTCTTTTGGATAGTAGCCATTCTGACTGGTATGAGGTGATACCTCATTGTTTTGCATTTCCCTGATGATTAGTGATGTTGAACATCTTTTCATGTGTCTGTTGGTCATCTGGATGTCTTCTTTGGAAAAAATGTCTGTTTAGGTCATCTGCCTATTTTTTGGTGTTGAGTTGTATGAGTTCTTTATATATTTTGGATATTAGCCCCATGTCGGATATATCATTTGCAAATATGTTCTTCCATACAGTAGGTTGCCTTTTTGTTTTGTTGATGGTTTCCTTTGCTGTGCAGAAGCTTTTTAGTATAATGTAGTCCCACTTTTTTATTTTTGCTTTTGTTTCCCTTGCCTTGGGAGATGCATCTAGAAAGAAATTTCTCATGTTGATGTGCACGAGATTCTTGCCTATGTTTTCTTCTAAGAGTTTTATGGTTTCATATCTTACATTTAGGTCTTTAATCCATTTAGAGTTTACTTTTGTGTATGAACAATATTTTAAAAGAGTATAATCTAATGCAGGAGTCAACAAACTTTTTCTGTAAAGGGCCAGATAGTAAATGTTTTCTGCTTTACAGGCTATAGGATTTCTGTCATAAATATTCTACTCTGGCATTATAATGTGAAAGCACCATAGACAATAAGTAAATGGTATGGCTGTGTTGACACTTTATTGACAAAGCAGGCAGGGGGCTGAATTTGGCCTGTGGACTGTAGTTTGGCAAACTCTGATCTGAACCAATGGGGCTCTAAATGGTGGAAAGTCAAGTGTCAAGGAAGAGCTGCAGGGACAAATTATTTTTTTGGGGAAATCAGGGCAGTTCAAATGGTCAGAAGACCTCTCTGAAATTCTTCAACTACTTTTGATTCTCTTTAAATTCACTTGTTCATTTGATCTTCATTTATACATTTGGTTCTCAAGCCTTTGATTGAAAAAAAAGTTCATCCCTTCTGTCAGGAATCCTGTAAGAAAGAAGGACTCTGCCCGTTGCTTGGGGCCTGTGGCGGCAGTCGGTGCCCTTCATGGTGCTCACTCTGAGTCCTCGCT
Source organism: Manis pentadactyla (assembly GCF_030020395.1). Lineage (NCBI taxonomy): Eukaryota > Metazoa > Chordata > Mammalia > Pholidota > Manidae > Manis > Manis pentadactyla. The sequence goes on from NC_080033.1 coordinate 40,247,011, forward strand.
GATCTCCTCCAGTTGGCTTCAGTTAGGCACCTTCTGAGAGAGGCACTTTCTATGGAATTAGGAAGGGCTGGTCCCAGGTGCAGGAAATACATTTTGCTGCTGGAAAAATACAAATTTCTCTAAAATCGTGAAACCCATTTTCCACACCTGAATCAGTACTTACAGATCAATCTGAATTTTGTCCTCCAGTAGCTACTTAGTAAGTTTAACACTCTCAAAATATTGCTATTACTCTAAAAGTTAAAAAAATTGCAAAATATATAGAATGTTATTTACTTATTTTGGCATATTCTCTTGAAGATTTTTTTGTCTATTATAATGCCTTTATTCTTTTTTAAAAATTAAGGTGTCATGATATACAATCTTATGAAAGTTTCACATGAGCAACATTGTGGTTTCAACATTCACCCATATTATCAAGAACCCCACCCCCACCCCATTGCAATCACTGTCCATTAGTGTAGTAAGATGCTATAGAGTCATTACTTGTCTTCTTCGTGCTACACTGCCTTCTCTTGATATTTCTTATATTATAAATGTAAAGATTACATTATAGGATGCACAGAAAACAAAGAGTGAAAATAACATCATATATAATCTCAAATACCCCAACAAAGTGTGGCAAGTGTCTGGCACAGTGCCTGGTTCATAACAGGTGCTCAGAAAGTATTTGTTGAATGAATGCATAAGTGAATATTTCTTTTGAAAATCTAATGATTGACAAATCTTTAACTTCTAAGGTAGATTTCATTTTTGGAAAGAGCCAAAAGGCCCTTTAAGTCAAGTGTGTTGATTACCAGTATGTGTATCACTATTCCTAAACATGATGAGTTTGACTATAAACATTGGGAACAACTGGGCTAGAAATTAGAAGTTTGGGCTATAGTCTCAGCTCTGACGTTAATCATCTCATGCTCTGTAATCTTGGGAAACTCCATATGCTCTATAATCTTGCATGAATCCATCCATCACAGCAAACAAGAGAGACACACTCCCTCTTCTGCAGGGTACAGTCTAGTAAGAGGGCAGACACTGATCTTTCTGTGGGGGTGAGGTGGGGAAGGTTAGGAACATTTACACTAATAACTAGAGGATCTCAATTTCCTCATCTGTATAGCAAGATGGATGATTTTTAAGATCCTGTCCAGTTCTGACAGGTAGGACTATGGTTTTATTGTTACTCTTGATCTGAAAACAATTTTTGAAACAGATTCATTGTGCTTTGCAAAGAAGATTGTTGTAGATTTGGCTTGCAGTTTTTTAGGAGTTAGCATGCTGGGAACCCCCTATTCTGGTTGTTTCTCTTTTGGTGCCCAAGAGGAAAGATTTTGGAAGGGCTTTGGAAGGGTAGTGATTCTATTCTAATTCTCCTGTCAGTTGCCTACAAAAAGTGTCTTTACATTACTAAGGAGCTGCTGAGAAATCTAACAGCATGGACATTAAAGTGGTACCTCGATGCTAGTCCCAGCCAGATTTCATGTCTTCATAATACCTGGGCTACATGCTGTGATCCTGACCACCAGTCTAAGTGCTTGGAGGCTGCCACCACAGCTTGAACCTTGTTCAATGGAGTCATAGATTAGCAGATCTCCAGGCATCATCTGTAGCTAGAAGGTGTGCCCCGCTGGTCACCTCTCCATGCCTAATGAATCCAATCTTTAGCACCTTTAAAAAAATATATATCCAATTTTTAATACCTTGCTTGGATGAGAGGATTATTTTGGCTTTGTGTAGCTGTGACCTTGGCTTCACATGCATCTCACCAGTTAGTGCAACTGTGTGAGTGTGGGAAAGTCATTTGTCTTTCTGGGACTCCATTTCCATTGTTTCCAATGAAAAGGTTCAACTAAATCATTGTGGAGTCTCCTTATACCACTAAGTTCTTTAATATAGAAGTGACCCCAAACAGCCGTACCCTATTTTCCCATTTCAAAAGCAACTTAGTAAGTAGACAGAAGTATGGGATGTCTTGGTTTCAGGACTACATAGGTATTAGGTTTAACTTTTTAATTAATTAAAGAAAAGATATATATGAAAGTAATACTAACTGATGCAAAACATTTGGAAAATGAAGAACAGCAATAATTAAAATATTATACATATGTGTGTGTGACTATTATATATATATACATATATATATATATATGTATTCAGATTATTGCATCATTACCCCACCCAGAGATAACCACTGCACATATAGATGAATCTGTGTTTATGGATAAGTGATATCTATTTTGTCTATAGATAGGAACAAATAACATAGAGATCTAAAAATGAAATTATGTCCTCCATGTTCTACGATCTCCTTTCACTTGGCAATATATTGTGAACATTTCTGGTATTTATTTTTCTATTGATTTCTGTAAAACATGATTTTTGCAAAGTCTGTTCCATTGGCCGTCTGTGGGCAATGACAATACTTCCAGATCCCACTTTCCCCTTTACAGGGCACAGCAGCTCGTGTCCCCACACCCCCTGAAACTGCACTGCCACCTATCTCCTTTCCTTTCTCCTTCTCCTTCTATTTTTCTTCTTCCCCTTCTTCCTTCTTTCTTTCCTTCCCTCTTCCTTCTCCTCCTTCCAGTTTCTCTCCTTGCCCCTCCTCTATTTCCTACGTCAGGTCAGTAAATAGACTGTGTGTGTGCTTGAGTGTCTTGATGGCTCCAGTTCTGGCCTTGAGTCTGCAGAGGCATTGAAGGCACATCTTGGAGACAACTTCTAAAAGTCAGTCAGTCCTTGGGGAATCATGAGCTCATTGGAATTATTCAAGGTGGTTGATTATGTGTCTAACATAAGAAAGGTATTTTTTTAAAATTAAGGTATCATTGATATACAGTCTTATTATGGTTTCACATACTCAAAAATAGTTCAACATTCACCCTTATTATCAAGACCTCACCTCCTCCATAAGGGTTGCTGTCTATCTATGTAGTGAGATGTTATAGAGTCATTAATTGTATTCTCTGTCTTGGAAGAAAGGTTTTTTATTTTTCTTTAGATTAGAGATGTAAAGGATTGAGACATTTTGAGTAGTGAGTTCCCTGTTATTTGTTGCATTCAGCAGAGGTTGATTGACCACTTATAAGTAATATGGTGTTTCCAGATGAAAAATCATGTTTAAGCAAAACATTTTCTACCTGAACCAGATTTTCCCTGAAGTTTCCCCCAAACATTTCAGTCTGGCTATTCATCTCAGTTAGATTCAATGATCTCTAGCTCCATCCAAATATTAGATTCTCTGAATCTCTGACTCTATGACATAGGTCTTTACCTAAGGTGCGAGTATTTAACTTCCTGAAGTTGATGCTGGTAGAAAATTTAGATGGGAAAGGAGGTTTCACTACTTGCAAATAATGGGATTTCAGTTTATCTGGGAATTTCAATTATTCAGGCTTTTCCTGCCCCTCATTTCTGTGGATCTATGTCATGGGATGTTTTAATGGCAAAAACATTAAATGACACCTGTGGAGACATGTAAGGAAAGCAATATGCGCATGTTCTAGATGGACAGATATTAGTTTCTACCTGCATGCTTGAACAAGCTCCTGGGTCCTGTATGGAATGCCATGCTAAAGACCCTTTAAAGGCCTTGACTGAGCAATTTGGCCATACCCCATTTTCTCATTTCAAAATGTTTCAAGTTCCTTTTGCTCCGTGAAATGCATGAAAGCTGCTTCCGACCACAGAGACTAATGTGCTGTCCCTTTTATGTTTAAAATGGGCTCCCAATTGGTTCCAGGGAAAGTGATTTCCCCAAACCTGGCTGCCAGCTGTAATTGGCTTATTTGTGACCCATCCATTTCCACATGCTTGTTAGAGCTGGGTGCTGGGGTCCCTTCTGTCCCTCCCAGGCAGCTGGACAGGGGCATCTTCTATGAGCAGGTGTGCTGGTAGAACCCTGGAGCCGCGTGGCCACTCCATGCGCTGCATGACCTGTTGGATGGAAGAGTCCCAGTACATAGACTGCCTTTGAAATACAGATACTGGAAAATACAGGAGGAAAAAGAATCCATCTGTCCTTTCTTCTCACTTTCCTCTCCCCCTCATTTTCTCCCTCTGTCTGAAGTTCGGAGGCAGCAGTAACTGTACAAACTAGAGCCAAAGAGCTTGGGTTTGAACCTGGCTCTGCCACCTAACAGCTGTGGAAACTTGGGAAATCTAAGAAATGCATTGCCTCTGTCTCCTCACCTGTAAAATGGGGACAATAATACTACTTTCCTTATAGTGTGGTTGTGAGGACTAAACCAGTTAATATAAATAAAGCACTTAAGATAGTGCCTGGCAAGTCATGAGGGCTGTGTATGTATTTGTTAATATTTGATTCAAGGAACACAATTCCTACTGAGAGCTGAGCAGAGGCTGGGTGCTGGGCTCATGTGCTCATAGCCCTGGAGAGGTTCAAGCAGAGACCCAGGGAGATGGGATTGACTTTTCCCTTTCCCCATAATCCTCTCTTCCCATATTTCTTCCTCTCCCCCTTTCTTCCTTTCTGTATTGATTTCCTGCCTCCTCTGTAACAAATTATCACAAATTTAATGGCTTAAAACAACACAACTTTATTATCTTGTAGTTCTGTACATCAGAAGTTTCACTGGAGTAAGAAAATCAAGGTTTGGGGAGGGTTGCATTCCTTCTGGAGGCTCTAGGGAGGAATTTGCTTCCTTGCTTTTTCGGGCCTTTAGAGGCTGCCCTATTCCCTGGCTCACGGACCCCTTCATATCACTCTGACTTCTGCTTCCATTGTCATGTCTCTGACTCTCCTGACTTCCTCTTTTCATACAAGGATGCTTGTCATTACAACGGGCTTACTTGGATAATCCAGGATAATTCATTCATCTCAAGATCTACAAGTTCATTGCATCTGCAGCATACAAGATAGCAAACTCACAGGTTCTAGGATTAGGGGACATGGACATTGGGGGCCTGCTATTCTGCCAACCATACTTTTTCCTTCCTTCCTTCCTTTTTTAAAATGCTTGTCAGGTTCATAAACTTCCTTAATCCAGTGCAGAGCATCAGGGGAGCTTGGTTCTAGGCCAGAAACTTTCACCAACTTGCTCCACATATGACCATGGGTGAGACTTGTGTTTTACAAGGGGTTGGACTTGTATATTATTAGTCTTTTCTAGATAAACAGAGCCAATAGGAGATACATATTGTCAAGAGGAATTCGCTGATGTGAATTATGGTGGTTACTAAGTCTTACAGCTGACCATCTGCAAGCTGGAGAAAAGCTGCTGATATAATTCAGTCTAAGTCTTAAGAACAGGGGAGTTGATGTTATGTATAAATTCCAGTCCAAGAGCAGCAGAAGACTGATGTCCTAGCTCAGGCAGACAGGCAGGAAGGGGATAGAACCCACTGTTCCTCTGCTTTTTGCTCTATTTCAGTCCTCAGTGGATTGGATGATACCCACCCACAGTGGGGAGGGCAATCTACTTTATTGATTCAAATGCTAACTCATACAGAAACAGATGCACAAATATTGTTTAAACTGGACATCCCATGGTCCAGTCAAGTTGGCACATAAAATTAATCATCACAAAGCATCATACAGTGCCCAGATTCAAATGTGCAAAATTGCCACTTCCTTGACTTTCTGTTAATGGATCTGATTAAAATGATCTGATTCTGATGCTGCTGAGCCCCCACCTTGCTGCTTAGTGGGAAATTTACTCTGCTTGTTGGAGCTTTCCTTGTTCCTGGTTGCTCAAAGCCTGTGGCATGTCAGAATGCACACATGCCAGAAAGGTTGCTCCTGTTTTAACACCTTTGATCTCTAGTGCTACCTCTGAGATGCCCATTTTTCCAGCCTGCATGGTCCCTTTATGTGCCATTTGTGCAGCCAGAAAACTTTGGTGGCCTGATAGACCCCATGTCTAGTCCCCAGTGACCCTTAGTTCACCTGGAGGCTTAGCCACCTCAAGAAACATGGTCTGAGGTCCTGGACTCACTGACCTCCACCCTGCTCCCAATCTGGGGCCTCTCTCCTCAGTACTTGGTGTAATCTTGTAACAAAATCCAGGAAAAGAAGCATCTTACAGGCAACTACAGCTTTGGACTCTTCAACATCAACTCCTCCTGAAGTAAAAGGTCTACTGCTATAGACAGAATGGGTCTCCTCCCAAAACATAAGTTGAAACCTAACCCCCAATATGATGGCATTAGGAAGTGGGGCCTTTGGGAGGTGATGAGGTCATGAAGGTGGAGCCCTTACAATTGGGATCAGTGCCTTTATAAAAGAGATTCCAGAGGGATCCCTTGCGTCTTCTGCCATGTGAGGACACAGCGAGAAGATAGCCATCTCTGAATCAGGAAGCAGGTCCCCACCAGACATGGAATCTGGGGGTCCCTTGATCTTGGACTTCCAGCTTCCAGGACTGTGAGAAATAAATGTCTATTGCTTATAAACCACCCAGGATGGTTTCTGTTATAGCAGTCCAAATGGATTAAGACTTTCTTGGAAAAAACATAAATTGAACAAGCACAAGTTAATCGATCAGTAAGATATCCTGCCCCAAATGGTCTTCCTGTGATTTTCCACAGAGTCCAGGCTTCCTCAGGGCAGAGGTCAAGGGGGTGCAGTTCTAGGGCTGCCTAGATGGTGTTCTAGCTGCTCTGAGGGTGGTTTTATGTCTTGTAGATTCCCCTAGGACTTTGTTTAAAAGGATTCTATGGTTAAAAAATACTTGAAACCGCTGGAATAGATGATCTCTAGTGCCTCAGTCTGTGCTAAGGTGTATAATTTTTGTACTTTCTAGTAAATTCAGCAGCCTTATGAAGGAATGACTATTCTCCATCATTTGGCTTTGTATTTAACCAGAACCCTTTTTTCATAAAAGTATCTACACAAGTTATACACAGCTCAATAAATTTTGTTCATAGCGATGTAGTGTATGACCTGGGAAGCATAAAGCTTTGTCTGTGTATATATATATTTTAGATGAGTTCTTAAACCTAGAATTGTTTCATAGAGGGGGCAAACATTTAAGCAAGATAGAGCACACACACACACACACATATTGTGTATATATATATATAACGCATGGTATGGCTATGGAAGAAAATTTGGAAAGCAAATAGACACGATGAGATTACCAATAATTCCAGATTAACCATTGTGAACATTTTGAGGTACTCTTCTGATATTTTAAAAATTATGTGCACGACACATACACAAATATTAAAATAAAATGGGGATCTTGCAATGGCTGTAGTTTTCTGTGTTGATTTTTTTCAATATAATATTATATCATGAGCATTTTCATGTTTGATTTTTTTAAAAAACATTTTAATGACTGTACAAGACTCTGTAATATAGATGTGGCCATCATTTCTTTGCCACTTTCCTTATTACTAGACATTTGAATTGTTTCTAATTTGTCATGATTATTAATAACACTGTTAGGAATATGTCCCTAGACAAACCTTTACTTATATTTCTAAACATTTCTTAAGATAGATTTAAAGGTACGAATTTACTGGACAAGGGATATAAACTTTTCTCCCCCCTTCAGCCTTCTGATGCATATTTCCAAAGTACCTTCCAAAAAGTTTAGATGTTTTACACTTCCAACAGCTCTGTTGGAATGTTGGTCTCCCCAAATCTTTATTAAAACTTGCTAATGGTAAAGTGAAATGTTCATCAATTTTAGTGCTATATGTAATTTATTAGACTCTCATACTTTAAAATGTGACAACTTGTATATCTTTCAAATTAATCGAATATTCTGGCATCTCCAATAAATAAAATTTTCCTGAAAAATAAAGGATGCAGAAATAAGAGCAGGGCTAAAATAAGCTGAGTGTTGATATATAAAAATGGAAAAAGGAAAAAATAGCCTTCTAGTCCTGATGTGACCCATCTCCCAGCTGCCTCTTTCTCTAACTTTGGACACGGACACCTACCAGGCCAGTGAAAATACCCAGGGGATGATGGGTAGGCACTATTGTTTAGAATCCAGTGTAGTGATTTTTATCTGTTCACTCTGGGGTTTAGGTTCTAAGTACATTGAGGAAGGACCTGGGCAGTTGATTCCCGAAATTAGTGCACTTTCCCCCATCCCACGGCAGGTCAGGGACAGATGTCATATCTGCCCAGTAGAAAGACACCTCTGTATCCCTCTCTTAACTTGCATTAGTTCTCGGACCCCTCAGGAGGCTGCAGGGGTATTTTTTATCTGCCTTTGCTATGTGGTGACTTCATTCCAGAGACAAAATTGATCTGGGGCTTCTGCCTTTTACCTGGTTTGCTCTAAGCCAATAACAGGCATCCTTCTTCCCAGAATGTTACAATGTGTGTAAAACAACTTCTTCTAAAGTACTTTAGCATAGTTAATGGGACAGTGGATGTGTGCCAGTTAGCTTGCCCAGTGGTCAGGTAATGCACTACCAGCATGCACAGTCTGGGGTGGACAGCTACCATTCTGCCACATGAAGCCAGACTCCAGAGGTGGGTTCCACAATTCCTTCTTCCATCTTTTCTTGATCACCAGTAACAGATTTTCTAATTAGCACAGTAGTATGAAAAATGGATTTTTATTGGCAAATCTAGTGAGTGTTAGTTAGTTTGATGCATGTTTGAAATGAGTTTCAGATTATACAGCTTGTACTTTAGAGATGTTCTCCTTCCTTGCATGAACCTGGCAAGCCTTGTAGCCTGGACCTTTAGAGATGGTACCTGAACTTGATCCTTCATCAGTTCTGTGTTCAGCCATTGGGTCACGAGGATTTCTGATGACATGATGCTAAGCAGTGATTGTACAATCCTGCCCCCATCTTCTGGGAGTAAGCTTTTCATGCAGGGAACATTCAGAGCACCTGAAAGTCAGAAAGCTATGATTCATCACGCCCCAGGACTGCTCATATGAACTGCTTCTTGCCTGCTTTGCTAATGGGTGTTTTTTAAATTAATGTTGGGAGGTGTGACTGTTAGCAACTCAGGTCAATGGGACAGAGCTTCAGCCTTTATTCTGCTAAATCAGAGGCCACAAGGGAGTCAGTGCAGGGTTAGCTCATGCTAGGCAATATCTGTCAGCTATCCCTTTTCTCCCCAAATCATGGGCAGCCAGCTGTCCAAGACCTGCATGTGATTTGATTTAGGGAAAGTCACTGGAGTGCTGAGAGCAATTCTGTTCTTTAAACTTAAAACAAGTGAATGAAAGAAAGAAAGAAAGAAAAAAAGAAATGAGAGAGAAAGTGACAGAGAGAGGGAGAGGAGGCTGACTGATGCTTTTTAGGCTTCTGTGTGTAATGTAAGTTTTGATGGATCTCTTCAGTGTTAGACATCCGTAATGGGTGTAATATGGCAAGACAAACAAAGAGAACCTGTTCTGGAACACAGAGGCACTTGGTCCCCCATGTGACTGTGTCAAGTTTCAGAAAGGCCATGCTGGCTGTGACACTGAGCACCTCATTTGCCTTTCCAACTGTGACCTGGGGGCCAGTCTCATGTATGAACAGGGAAGGTAGCTTTCTGCATGGTATACCCGCAACCTCTTCCTGTCACCTCCTCCTCATGAGAACATATTAGGATAAGTTTTCTAACTTGGCTGGTATGAGAGGTCAGATTAGAGTAAAACTTGAATATTTTCTCAATATTTCTCCTGTTACATGTCTAAATTCAGTGTCTAGCACATAATGAGTACCAATAAGTGTTTGTTAAGTGAATGAATAAAATTTATTTTTGAGCTTAGTGGGTCAAATGTATCTTTTTGTCTGAATATAAAAAAAAATTGTTTTTTTAATGTGTGGAAAATGCATTTGGCAATGTCCTGTATTTTTATACTACTACTGCTAAAGAATAGCAATGGTAATAGATAACACATTTTGAGAGTTTACTGTGTGTTAGGCACTTGACTTCTACACATTATATTATTTAATCCTCAAAACAACTCAATTGTGTTATTACCCTCAACTTTAGATGAGGCAACAAAGATTTCAAGAGGTTAAGTATCTTGACTTAGTCACATGGCTTCGAACAGTTGTTTTACTTGAGCCCAGTCAGTCTGCCTTTAGACTCCCTGCTCTCAAGCCCACGTTTTACTGGCTCTCTCTTTTTTGAAAAATAAACACCTTCATTCTATAATGTCTTCTTAAGAGAAAAATTTTTTTGAGTATCTCTTCTTTTGCAACACTGCCACTCAAGAATCCCTTATTATTTACAGGATTTATCATTCATGTTTGCATTGAAAAAATTTGTATCTTAACCTTAACATCTCTGAAGATTAAACCTGTGGATGTCTGATTGTGATAACAAGAAAAATAATCATGTATTGAGAGAACACTGTATACTAGGCTCTTTGTATACATTATAGCTGAGCCTCACAAACAACTATGAGAAAGAGTTCATCATCCCCTTTTACAGGTGAAGAAACGGAGATTCATGGAAGAATAAAAAATTGCTAGGGGTCAATGATCTACCACTAGCAAAACTGGGTTTTGACTATAGGTCTGTGAGATGCCCAGGTACTCAGGCCCCTTCGTGCTGATCATATGGTATTGATTAACATGGGCTGCCACGTAGGTTTCCACTGGGAGATGTCTGTTTTGTAAGACTTCCTATGGAATACCCAGTTGAATCTGACAGTGTCCTGTCTGATTAGAAGCATGTCAGATATTTGACATGGATCTGGCTGAGTTATTTCTTTGAAACTTGATTGGCTGTATTTGTACTGATCTAGCGAATCCCACCGTTAGGGAGTGTCACAGCCTAGCCTCCAGTTAGAGCTGGGCAGACCCCACTATGTTCATTTGACTTGGAGTAGTACTCTCACCAGTAATAAAAAATTAATTTTAGCACTTGAGCTAATTGGGATAAAAAAATGTGACACCCAAGCCAGAAATAAGCCTAATGAAGCCCATTAAATAATTTAATGATTACATAATTATGTTCATTTAAAATGCAGGAATTGATTACTCTCAAATTAATTTTACCATCTCTGTACTTTTTAGAGCACACTTATTTTGAACAAAATGAAGGATTAGTTTCATTTCTGATGGGCACTCTGCCATTAATAATCATGTCTCATTATCATGAGAAAATGTTGTGTTTTGAATAAGTTCATGTGACCATATATTTCCAGATAACAGACAAGCTTGTTCAATGGAGAGATTTAAGCTATTGAAAGAGTCTTACTAATTTGAATCATAAAGTGAGTAAGTGGAGGATTGATGTGCTCAGCCAGCAGAAATGTGGATGGGAAAATCTGGGGCAACCAACTAATTAGGGACTAGATCAGAGTGTTCTGGAAGCTCCATACCAGTTGCCAAATCAGGCATTAGTGGATCGGTAAGGCTCAAAAAGCTTCGCAGTAGAGGTATATTGGATGCCTTTCTAGCACCTGTTTTTCCTCTTTTGCAACAGCTCCTCCGTTTTATTTGGGAAGCCCTCTCATTTTGAGGTAATCCTTCTCATTGGAGGCTCTAGGAGGATAGTGTGTGATCTGCTGAGCCAATCACTGCATTTCTTCCTTCTAGCCACAGTGAGTGGTACAGAGGTGGTGGGCACGTGACTTAAAGCCATCCAATCAGAATGGATCTCAGGACCATCTCAGGGGATCCTGGGACAATATCCCAGACTATTTATTTATTTTGGCTCTGAATGAAGAAACAAGCTGGCAGCCATTTGAAACCCACAAGGGAAGCCAGTCTTAAGATGTAGTTGAACTGAAGAAAGCAGACAGGAGGAAACCAGATCTTGGTGACCTTTTTGAGCTCCAGGATGAAGGTTCTTCTGAATCTACCTCTAGCCTTTTCTTTACAGAAGCCAATAAATCCCTTCCATTGTTGATGCCATTGTTGTTTACAGTGGAAAACATCTTGAGCAAGGCGGAATTTAACAGGTTACAGGATTTTTCTTTATACCTATACCCTTAATGGCTATGGATTCAATGAGTTTCAGGCCTGTGACTTTAAGGGCTCCCGAGGCCAGTAGGGGTGCCGCGTAACAATCTGAGAAGTTGCCTTGTGGTCTAATGTGGGTGTCTTGCACTTGTACAGCATTTAAAATTTTCAAGAATGCTTTTTTTTCAGAATGTTTTCAGAATGCTTTAGAGACTCAGGACCAAGGTTCTCTGTGAGGGAGGCAGGGCCGGGCTGTCTCCCCATGATAACTGTTTGTCGTTGGGGAAGATTTAATGTCAAATCGCACCAGCTCTTCTATGTAATCTGGGTGGTTCCTGCACCTGTAAACTGGGCATGATATTTACTTTGCAAGTTCCTTTAAAAAAAAATCGTGTGTGAAAATTAGAGGGAGAATGCTTGTGAAAGGTCTGGCATGAGGTGCACAAACAGCATAATGCCGGTCAGTTTTGTTTCTCTCTTCTTTTGAAACCAGGGAGGCCTTGATGTGCTTCTTTTTCCCCAGTTCTACTCTTAGAAACTCAGGGATTTGTTTTCCATGAAAATGCAAATATCTTTGGGGGATCTGTTGGTCAGTTACAGCTCAGTGAAAATTTTAAGTTGCTAGTGGTCAGGTGTTAGGACCCATGAGACATGGAAAGGAGCACATTCTGGTTAAGGCTGAAGGTTGGAGGGCATGTTCCTGAATGCCTGAGAGTGTGCTTTGGAGGGAGAGAAAAGGCACAGCATAGAAACAAACACCCAATTTTGCAGGCAAATGTTTTGGGCCCTCTTTAGGGATCTGAAACACACAAATAACATTGGTTCCTTGTGGGGCTGCAAATGATGAGCTTTTCCTTAAAAGTCAAGGTACGCAGCCTGATTGATTTACAAGGCACTTGCTGTGGGGCCTGTCACTCATGCTCCTGCTCTTATGCCAGCCTAACAAATATGCATCATTTTATAAAGGCTGATTGACTTATGTCATAGGCACTAGGGAAATGCCTGTTTTTTGTCCTCCAAATTTGTAGATTTTATTTTGAGGCCTAAAAGGAAATATATTCGCTCACTCTGAAAACTCCATGGAATTGCTGACTTTAGTCATGGCCAGATTCAGTTGTTAATGTTATCGGGAGCTCTCTGTCTCTGTCTGTCACTAGAGTTTTCTTGGTGTTGGTGTTATTTCCAACAGGATGACCTCAGGTGACGGCCAAGATGACTACCACATGCCCAGGGTTACCAGCTGAGGTATGACTTTCCAATCTCAATGTGAGTTTGCCAGGCACATATTATTATCCCCAGACTAAGAAGAAGAAACTGAGGCTCAGAGTTCAGTGAAGGTCAATCCACATGTAAGGACAGAGCCCGTTATGGTGGAATTGTGTCTCCTCCCTCCCAGTTTATATGGTGATGTCCTAACCCCCATCTTCCCACCTCAGAATGTGATCTTTACAGAGGTAAGCGAAGTAAAATGAAGTCATTGGGATGGGCTGTAATCCAAACCTTATAAAAAGGGAAAATGCGGAGACAGACATGCGCCTAGAGGAAAGACAATGCAGAGGGACACGGGGAGAAGACGGCCATCTACATGCCCGAGAGGGACCTTGAGCAGATGCTTCTCTCATGGCCCTCAGAAGAAACTGACCCTGCTGACCCCTTGATTTTGGACTTCCAGACTCCAGAACTATGACACAATACATTTCTATTGTTAAACACCCAAATTTGCAGTACTTTGTTACAGAGCCCTAGGCAATGAATGCAGGGCCCAGATTTGAATTTAGATCTGACTCCAAAACCAGTGCTCTTTCCCCTTGCTCCACATCAGATGTGGTGCTGTGTGTGGTATCGGTGAGCTGTATGAGAGGGATTCATTTTCTGAACTGAAAAATAAAAAATTTTCCTGGATGGGACTCTGCAAGTGAGGAGGAGAGCGTTTTCTGCAGGCAGCTGTGCTTGAAAATCTCCAGACAATCTCACGTAAGAAGCGAACACATCCTCTTCGTAGTGCGAAATTGCTGATTATAATTGAGAGAACATTTTAATTTGTTAAATTAGTTACACGTGTGTGCCCACGATGATAGCAGTCGGTGGCCCTGACAAGGATGGGAGTTTCTTCTGCATTCATGCTTTTAACTTAAAGAAGCCATGGGAGCAGCCTGACTCTTCTCCTCCAGGCTCTTGTCACATGTGATGAGACTGTCACAAGATGTTTATTCAGTCATTTCCTTAACAAACTGTATGAGGCCTCCCCTAGGTATGAGGTCCAGTACTTGATGTCACAGAACTGTGGTATCAGATAGCAGTATAGTGTGAGACATAAATGCAAGACGTGCAGGCAATTTTTAATTTTCTAGTAGGCACATTAAAAAAAATAAAAAGAAACAGGTGAAATTAATTTAAATAATATATCTTTTTTTAACACAATCTATCAAAAATATTTTCATTTCAATATAAAACCAATATAAAAATTCTTATGTGATATTTTTTAGACTTCTCACCAAGTCTTTGAACTCTGGCATGCATTTTACATTGATACCCATCCCATTTAGATGAGCCACATTTCAGATGCTTAATAGCTACACATGTCTAGTGGTTCCTGTACTGGGCAGTGTGGATACAGAGGAGCATGTTGTAATCATGATGGTAGTATTAATAAGAACTGTAACAGCTTCCATTGTTTTTGTACCATGTGCCATGAATGTTCTCTCTACACACATTGTCCTTTTTAAAACTTAAGTTTTGAATACATTCATGTAATTTGAAACATAAACATATAAAAATATTATAGCAAAATGTCTTTACCTTTGTCACCACCTCCCCCATTCCCACTCCTTCAAAAAAAAAAAATCTTCCCAGAAAACAAGAACCCATTTTAATAGCTGATTGCTTGCCCTTACATTTTCTTTAAACATTTATGAATATATATTCTTATTTTTGCTTCTTTCCTTTAACTGAAAGGTAGAAAATCATATACAAATCCTGTAGCCAATGTTTCTCACTGAACAATTTATATTGGAGGTCTTTTCATCGCAGTTCATAATTTCCTAGTTCTTTTTCATAGCTGCATTGTTTGGAGGTACCAAAATTTAATTAATCTCCTATTGATGAACATTTGGGTTGTTTCCAGAATTTGTAATTGAAAGCAATATTACCATGACTATCTTGTACATTTGTGCAAAGATTGTTGTAGGATAAATTCCCAGAAGTAGGATTGCTGGGACATGAAGTAAAGACAAGTGAAATTTGAGAAGTTAATGCCAATTGTCCTCTGTAAGGGGTTGTACCAATTCATACTTCTACTATCAACGTGTAAGATGTACACATTGTCTTTTTTAATCCTTAAAAAACTGTATATCCGTTTTTCAGGTAAAGAAACAGAACTCAGGCAGGTGATATGACATACACAGTGATGTGCAAGTGTATGGTCAAAACCCAAGATTTAACTTCAGTTCTCTTACACATACACACATTATAAACTTAGCAAAAAATTGGGAAATACAATTCAAAGAACTTTTTTTCTGAATCATTTGAGAGCAAGCTGTCACTCTGACCCCACTCCCACATAGGTGGTCCTGAACCAGTTTGGAATGAAT
This sequence comes from Manis pentadactyla, assembly GCF_030020395.1. NCBI lineage: Eukaryota > Metazoa > Chordata > Mammalia > Pholidota > Manidae > Manis > Manis pentadactyla. The sequence continues at coordinate 40,262,445 of NC_080033.1, forward strand.
TTCACTGATTGCCTATGAAACAGCAAGAACAAAAATCAGCATAGTATGTTAAGTGTTTCAATAAGATTAAATTTATTCAATATAAAGGATGGTACTCTACGGCCTTCCAACTTCCGGAGCACTCATATGTCCTTTCTTTTATTATGGTTATGTTAGATCTGGTTTATTTTTTCACTTCTTATTATGAAAATTATCGGTATTTACAAAGGTAGACTAATGTATCAAACCGCCCTGTAACCAGCACCCAACTGCAACAAATATCAACTAACGACCAATCTTGTTTAATCTAACACCTCTCTGCTCCCCCATACCCTGCTGGATTAGCCTAAATTGAAGTGTAGATGTTATATAATTTTATCCATAGGACTGCAGTGTGTTTCTTTCTAAGTATTGCTTTTAGGAAACATAACCACCACAATAGATATGGTTGTTTTAAATGCTTATTTATATGGCTTTTTATTCTTAAAGCTAGCAGTCAAATATTGGTCCCCTCAAAAAATGTTTTAGAAATGAAATTCGTCCATGAAATCCTCCAATCTAGGAGTCCGTACTGAACTTCACTGCTGGCATGACCTTCCCAAACCTTAGCTGGGATTCTGTCCCATTATGCCACAGAAGCCTTCCAAATGAGGAAGACCAGGGTTTTCTGAAACCTGAAAACTGTTACAGTTTTGGGCTCTCTTTAAGATCAATAACACAGAGTTAGAAATGCAAAATTGCATTTGAAAGTGAGCATATTTTTAGTATGAGAAAAGAACTTACTACTGCGAGTCAAAAAGCTGACACCAGAAACATCAGGAAATCCAGAAAAGTAACAAAATGTTTTTATTAATGAATTGACTGACCCACCTCTGTCACGCTTTTCCCCTTCATTCTTGTCTGCATACTCTTTGTTCAATAAAAAGAATAGAACAATAATTCAGTTTTTCCTCTAGGATGACTGTTTGAAATTTGTTTTTTATTACTGATGGTGGGTGACTACACACAGAGAGACTTGCTGTTTGTAGTACAGCTTTGGGTTTGTGCCCTTGTCTGATAAATTCTGTTTCTTGTGATTTCATCAACAAGGTGCATTTATCACTAGTTTCTGTATTTTTGAATATATTCCTGTGTGATTAGGTATCAATGAGAAACTGAAACTTCTGCTTATGAGTTTACACATCAGATGCTGGGACAATTTTCTAAGGACTGGTTCTGGATCTGTATATTTAATACTGTGTTGTTGCTCATGCTTCACAAGGCTCCAGTCCTGAGCTTTGCAGGACATGCTCCTAATCCCACTGGACCTCCTCTGACCCTGTATCTTTGGGTCACAAAGCTGGGTGAGTAGCTGTAGGCATATTCCTGGAAGCCACTCCTACTCAGGGACAGCTTGTCATGGATGTGACTGTGATCCACATACACATATCTTTTTAACTGAAGACTAGATGTGTAATTTCCTCTTAGCCACCTCCCCCAGATACCTGCAGCCTCTCTAAAGACCCAGCACAGAGGGAAATGTGATAGAGAAGTCAGTGGAAATAGACAGCAGTCCTAAGTGATTATGGCTAAAATATCTGATTTTTTCAGATTATACCAAAACCTATGACTTCCTAAACAAATAAGAGGGCTTCATCAACTTCATGGTAAATTTGGCTCTGCCCCTGACTGTTGCCTCTATGATCTCACCTCCCACAGCTTTCCTGTCATTCGTTCTGTTCCAGGCATGCTGACTTTCTTCTTGCTTCTTTTTAAGTATGCCAAGCCCTCTCTGCCTCAGGGCCTTTGCACTTGCTGTTCCTTTTGCCTTGAGTATGTTCCCCAGATATCCACATATATATAGCTCATCTCTCACTTTCTTCAGGTTTCTGCTCAAATGTCAACTTTTCACTGTCCTATATCAAATAGCACCTTGAAACCCTGACACTCCTACTCTGCACCTTACTTTATTTTTCTTAATAACACCACTTCTAATATAGGGTATATTTCCTCATTTTAAAAATTGTATTGTTTTCCTTTTATTAGAATGACAGGTCATGAGAGCAAGGACTGTGTTTTGTTCACTGCTGTATCCCAACACCTAGAATTAGTGCTGGTCTAGAAAATTACTCAGTAAGTATTTGTTGAATAAAATAAGTACAACTGGGGAATTTCAAGCAGGAGAGACATAAGGCTTTCCTGGGTTTGACAAAAGAAACATCTCTCACCTACCTTTCTTCCAAAGCATCTTTCCACAATATTCCTTGAATTATAATCACCTATCAGTCTAGTGTTCTTTACTAGATTGTAGAGGAGAGGGAGTATGTTTAATTCATCAACAGACCCCCATCACATGTATTTCAGAGTTAATACTGGCAGATTAAATGGAATTTACTGTTTCTTTGCTCAAGAGTTCTTGAATTGGTTGTGTTTGGTTTTCTCAACTAACTAGATTATAAGCTGTCTCTGTGTAGGGGAAATTTCCCTGGCCATTTATATCCTCTCAGCATCTCTTAGCAACCAATACATTGTGTTTCTTAAATAAGGTTCAACCTCTATGCCTTTCTTGCTGTATAATTTCTCTACTTAGTGTCTCTAGTTCTCATTCATTATAATGAATTCCCAAGCAAAATTCCTATATCTACTAGAATATTACTTATCAAAACCCAATTAAAAGCAGCTTAAACAAGTAGGAGCTTATTATCTCAGATGGCGAAAGGGCTGGAGATAGGGTAGATTCCGACATGTTTGATTTTGTGCCTTAATTATATCTTTCAGTTTTGTCATTCCTGTTTGTTTCCTCATGGTCACAAGATAGCTGCAGTAGTTCCAAATAACATGTCTCACACAGTGACACCCAAAGGCAGGAGTAAGAGCCATTCCTTCTCAGACCTCTCTTTTAAAAGAAGAGAAAACTTTTACCTGGAGCTCTGCCATTTATTTCCCTTCATTTCTCATTAGTTAGAATTACAACACATGCCTTTGCCTAAATCAGTTTGATTAGGGGAATAGAATTGTTCTGATTGGCTTATATTAGTTGAGATTTACGCCCTAGGACTTTGGAGGGGCCCAATCCTCAGTGCAGTGTCACACATGAAGTTGATACTCAACAACCAGGAAGAAGGGGGTCAGAAATGGATTTGCGTTGGCACCGATAGTGTCTGCTCCTACTTCTATATGCTAGATCCCCAGCCTGGCCTGCTTGGAAGACCTGAAACTTTGGAGGTCCACAGATACATCTTTCCATCCAAAAACTAGGGCTGTACTATTTTTCTGAATTGATCTTCTAAAACAAAACCAAAACTAAATACTAAGCATATGGCTTTTTTAGTTTAAAAAAAGAAAACCAAGTCAATTAATTTGAATTAAAACTGAACATTAAGCGAATTGCTTATTCTCTCTGTGCCCCAGTTTCCTCATCTATGAAACAAGGATAATAATATTACCTAACATACGGGGTTGATGTAAACATTAAAGATTAAATAAAGTCTTATGCCATCAATTCTCATTATTCATAGATTCTGTATTTGTGAATTTCTCTACTCACTATATATTTTTTGTAAACCCCCAAGTCAATACCTGTGGCAATTTTGTGGTCATTCATGGACATGCAATGAAAAATTTAAGTTGCTAAGAAGTACATGTTCCCAGGTGAGGTTGAATAAGGTGACACTCTGTCTTCCTGAAGCTCCTACTGTTTTGTTTAAACAAGTGTTTCTTTCTTGGTCTGTTTAGTGCCATGTTTTTAGCATTTTTGTTCTTTTTTGTTGATTTCACTGTTGAAAATGGCCTGCAAGCATAGTTGTCCAGCATTTCCAAGCACAAGAAGGCTGGGATGTACCTTACATAGAGAACATACATGAGTCAGTTAAGCTTCATTCAGGCATGATCTATAAAAAGTCATATAGCATGAGTTATTGTCTTTAAGCACAAACACAGGGGAAACAAGACTCTGTTTTGATCAGTTAACAAAAGTGTGACCAGAGACTCACAGGAACCTAACCCTGTATTGCTCCTAGGAGCAGTGGCTCAGTATTTATTAATTTCATGCTCATGATGACTATCACAAATAACAACAATCAGCCATATATAAAGTGTTTAGGATAGCTTCTGCTACATAGTAGGAACTATATTATTGTTAGCTTTAATGTCAACCCATATAGTAATATTCTCTAAACTAGAATAATGCTAGAACCTTAAAATAATTCTCTGAAATAAATATGAATTGAGTCTCTCATTCATTCCATTTAATTTAAATACATTATTTAATTGAATTAATGATTTGTCCTTGTTAAAGTAAATGAATAAACACAAAATAACAACACACACACTGGTTCATAGCCAAAGAGCCGGGAGCTGAAAGATTCAACTCCACTCAGAGCTCACAAGGGTGATAACAGCAGAGCACAAGGTACTAAACTGGGAAGCTGCAGAATTCCCATTCCATAGTATGACCACCCGTGAAGGTGCAACCGTGCTGTCTGTCTCCACTAACACGAGCCTTTGGCTCTGCACTGCCTTCTTTCTCTCTCAGTGTGTCCCAGCGCCAGCGGAGAGCAGAGGAACACTCAGGCCCTGACATCTGCAGAAGGAGGGTGGCTGGACTCGCTCCAGCCTCATCTGAGAGTGGTATTTATAGACACTCATTAGCATCCTCTCAATCTCTTTCCTTTTCCCTTCAAGCCTGGTAGGAAGAATTAGAACTGAAGCTCTATTTGAACTTCACCTTTATGGGAAATGAAAAAGGCAGAAGAAATTCCAAGCCAGGCTTTGGGGGAAGAGGAGTGGGTGATTCCATTACCTATACTCTTAGCTTTTAATATCACTATGACACAACAGTTTCAAATCTATGTATAAAGCAGCCCATTCAAAGCCATTTAGGATATAGGATAACAGTGCCAAAATAATTTCAGCGTAAGTCTTTGATCTCCTCATTATAATGCCATTACCATACCATTATTAGCTAAGATCACAATGACAAATCAATTTTAATTGAAGTCTTTGGAGATGCCATTTATAATGCTATTATCATGTGAATTTGCAATGGAAAAGTTACTTGAGCAAGCTTGTTGAAACAGCTATAATGCCACTATAATGGAAAATTTTGATGGTGAAATTATTCCAAGTCCCTAGAGACTGGTGATTATCATATAAAACCACCAACCATGAAAATGATGTGCCCCCTCCCCGCCAATAAGAAATCAGGCTATGGATAGTGTCTACTGATCAAGGAATATTTTTCTCACAGAATGAGTTCACAAAATCCATAGACTCCTAAAGCAGATAAAAGGCTCTCATTTTACAAATGAGAAACCAGACACAAAGAGAGGAGACCTCAGTTGCCCAGGGCCATGAGGGGCTTGCCAGGGCCTGGACTCCACTCCAGGTCTCTGACTCTTAGTCATCAGGTCTTTGACTTCCAGACAAAGCTTCAGTGCCTTTGCTTTTTGAGAACAGAACTCCAGGAAAACAGACGTGGCAATATCACCATTAGACTAGAAGCACAGGTACACTTCCAGATCATGGTGATCTTGTGAGATACTTATTCTGGACAAGAAATTCCCAGTGTTGGGAAGTTGGCCACACAGACTTTATTCCGGTTCTGTGGTTTCCTGTGAGAGAAGGTTTCTTTCCTGGAAGAGAAATGTGTACTTCTGGCTCTCCTTTCCAAGTCAGACAGGAAAATGATCACAACACATGAAGGAGTTTCATAATTCAGGCAACTAAGGACTTGGTAAACATAAAAAATCAGTTAGACTAATTGTTTGACTGAAGAGAGTGTTTAATTCAATCACCGTGGGAAGCTACTGCCTTGAACTAGCTCCTTGTTAAAGTGTCTTCTATCCCCAGTGCGTGTCTTGTGTTGGCTGCGCTCTTTATCTGAATTTGTCCAAAACACAGCAGGCCCCTCTCATGTGAAAAAGCTTCCTAAGCTTCCTGGCCACAGTATCCCTCTCTCTCATGTTTCCCTGTTAGTGGAGGGGCAGGACTGTGTGGAGGTAATGCGTTCTTTCCCCCGTGGGCCTTTCTCCCTTGGACTATTCTACCATGGGCTACACCTCCTGGCCCATTTGCTCTGAACTTGTTCATTCCTTAGAACAAGCAGCTAACATTTTTGGAGGGCTTGCTATGTGCCAGGCACTGTGCTAATGACCTTATTTAGCAAATCTAGCAGACTTTATTACAACATGTGAGCCTGGAGCCTAGTGGTGTAATCTATCCAGGATCACACATGCAGCTGGAATATGGACCTTAGTTTACTGGATCCCGAAGTCTTAAACTCTTAACCACTCTGTGTCACGGAGATGGTTTGGTTTAGCAGAGTGGCTGAGCAAACAGTCTCTGTGTTCACATCTCGGCTCTGCCACTTACTGGCTGGGTGACACTGGGCAAGCTACTCAACCTCCGAATGCCTCAGTGTCCTCAATGTGGACATGAGGCTAATAATTATAACTTAGTTCAGTGTCTTATTGTAAGGCTATTACGGGCAAAACACTTAGAGTAGTTGCCTGATGCACAGACAGCTCTTGGCTGTTTCCCTTTTCAATGACGTGACCAGGTTCACCAGATCCTGTCACTTTGGGGTGAGGATGAGAGGGGAGATCCAGTAAATTGGTGATTTTACGTGAATGTGCTCTCCACACCAACTGTGGCTATATACTTTTCAGTTGGGTGCACACGTTAAGAAGGAAAGCGGGAGCTAGAGGGGGCTGCTAGCTGCTTTTGGCATGAAGATGCCCATCTTGAAGGGGCAGGATTTGGGAGGATGAAATCAGTGACTGTCCTGAAGTGGGGTGAGTATCAGTTTCTGAAAGTCAAGGCCAATATGTTAGTATGCACTACTAGCTGTGGGAAAAGTGGTGTAACTAATTACCCTTGGAGGAATGGCAGTCAGTTATAAGCTTCAGACAATCTCAATAAAATTCCTTAGGCCCATGTCCAGCTGGCCACAGGCTGAACAATGGCTCAGGAATGTCAGAATTCTGAGTTCTCATCCCAGCTCTGCTACTGATCTGTTCTGTGATCTTAGTCTTTTAATCCCTCCTACCTCTGCTTCCCTCCTGCCAAATGCCAGCGGTCTCCCTGGGTGATTTTGAGGGATAAGCAATAAAAAGGATTAGGGACAAGGAGCACCATCCAAATTGTTAATAAAAGTGGCATTTTGTACTCAATTATTTGCATCTAAACCCTTTATGTTCTCTCTTTGGCACCCCCCGCCCTTTGTTTTCTTCTCCTTGAATTTTTCTTCCCATTCCCCACAAAGAAGCAAAAACATGATCTATATGGCACAGTATCGTAATGAAATGACAATCTCGATGAAGGAGAATTGGCCATGCTGTGACATTTCAAACAGTGGCAGTTCAAGGGAGAAATTCACCTAAGGGATGCCCCCAGCCCAGCAAACAAAGAAGCAATAGAGAAAACGCCATGGCAGTTCTGGGTCTCCCAGGGAGTCTTGGCTGTTGCTAGCTGTGTTAGGTTGGCCAATGCCTGAGCAAAGGTAATATGAAGATTTTAAATGCTGAGAAAAATAATGAAATTTCCAGTGTGTTGGAAATAAGAGTAACTCCACAAGCATAAATAATGAACATAACATTGATTGAAATATATGATGTACTTTGCTTTAGAAATATTATTTGAATAACTGATATTGTACTTTGTTGGGCTACGGTTTCAAATGCATTTGATTATACATTTTAATGTTTCCCTCCAAACAGTCTTCCGAATCAGTATAAATTGCTGCATGTAGCAGGCATGTCTTGATCTTTAGCTGCCATGACAACAGGATACAGAGAAATTCATTTTCATAACAATTGCTAGGAATGTTTAGTATCACTGTTACTTTGTGTCAGGGAAAGGCTGGCATTGGGAAGAAAAGCATTGTTTTCTTGAACTTGAAAGCTTTTGATGTAGTAACTGAAAAAATAGATAGAAAAATTGTTGTTTAGGGGAAAAGTAGTAGATGGAAATAAAGCCCAGGGAGGGAGGTGAACGAAGTTGAGAGAAAGACAGACAGACAGAGGGAGAGAGAGAGAGAGAAAGACTGAGAGATCCTTGCTTAGGGTGCATAGTGTAAAGCTACCTAGAAACTAATTGGGTAATCAGATCAGCAAATTGAATCTAATGATGTGATTTTAAGTGACAAAATCAGTTTTCACAAACTAGGAGAAATGTACACACATTTCCTTCCTCTGCCCATTTGTTTTAACACAAATATTCTGAAACTGCACTGAGAGAGCAAATCTGAGGAATTTTGGAAAACAACACATTTTTTGACAATACACATTAACAAATTTCCAGGCAAACATGTGCTCCAGAAACAAAGGCAGTGGACGTGCTCTCTGCCGGGCCTCTGAAATCCACGGCGACTCACATGCAGTGGCATCACTGTTGAAGGGCGGCCGTGCAGCCCGGTGGACAGGGAGGTGAATTAGCCCTGTGGCCTGCAGGACTGGGCTTACACCCTGGCTTTGCCCTAACCCCATTTGGGGAGGTCATTTAGCTCCTCTCCATCTCAATTCCTTTATTTTTAAATCAGGGTTAATGAACTCTTTGGGCTTGGGGAGGATTAAATGAGATGTGGCATGAAGTAGGCTTAGCACATAGTGAATGTGCAAAACGTGGCAGCATCAATTGCTGCTGCAGGGTAATTTGACTGATAAAGAAAATCTGGATCATTTTATTATTTCCTACATCAAGCTCTTAATGTTCCTTAATAGTAGTTTTTAGAGTTCTTAGAGGAACTAGATCATTCTCCGATTACCTATGCCTTGTAATTCTTGGATCAGTCATAGTCCTGGCAGGAAATGGAATTTCCTCCAAAAAGATTTAATTGAAGAGAGTGCAATGGAGGGACAATTTACAGAGGTGTGGGCAGAGTTAAGGGACCAGTGAAGGATGTGAGGCCTCTAGAAACTAGCAGCAGTGGGAAGCCTGAAGAGGCAGTGGCAAGAGAACAAGCCGATTAGAGTCAGGGAGAGTTGGAGCCATAGGGGAGAGGCAGCCCCTGGCAGAAGCACAGCTCTGCAGAGGGAAAATGGGGAGGAAGACCCTTGACCTTTCTCTCTGCTGCCCATCCTGTCTCCTGCTTGGTGCTTCCCATTGGCTGACTCTTGCTGGAAGCCAAGGGGCAAGGAATCAGCTCCTTGGAGGCCCAGAGATGGGAGGGAAGGGCAGAGAATGGATTCTTGGAGGCAAATAGAAATGAGAGCAACCATCCCTACAGTGTTTATCTGTACTTAGTGTGATTCTGGTTACTAGGCTTTTAAAGAATTGCTATAGAGCTGTTTATTTTTTTGTATGTTATTCACTCATCTCTCTGTTGAAATCACAAGTTCATTGAAGGCAAAAACTATGGCTTATTCCTCTTCCAGTCCCCATGCAGCTTAGAACGAGGCAAAAAACAATGCTGGCAATCAAAAACTATATCCCTAAGTGATGGAAATAATCATGAGTCATTATTATTATAGCAAGCACATGACACTTACTATGCATTTGGTGTAAATGCTTTATAGATTCTAACTGATTTAATCCTCACAACAACCCTATGGAAGTTACTTTTATTACCTACATTTTGCCAATGCAAAAACTGAGGTCCAGAGTGGGCCTATGAAGTAGAAATGAAATAACCAATGTGTTCTCTCAACATCTGTGTCTACAGAGATAGTGGCTTTCATCAGAAATACCAACCACATAGGTGATGAAGGACAGGATAGACATTAAGGTACGGCGAGCTGGTTAGAATCCAGAACTCCTTTTTTAGCTAGGGGCAAGATTTCCTGGTCTTCCATGTGACCATTTTAGGTGCTGAGTAAGTTATGATTTTAGGTGGTGCACAGACAGGGAGTTTGATATCATTGAACTAGATGCAGGGACAGCCATTCTTTTACTTCTTTTTCAATTCTTCTGATTACATGAAGGAGAAAGTCTCAGATCAGTGCTAACCTCTAATATCAAATACCTCAAAATCTTCCTAAATCCAAGACTCAGAGCCTTTACAGGGAATAGGATCTATCTAGGATTTTAGATACTTAGATTTGGTTGTGTTTTATGATAGGAGATATTCATTTTCCCTTTTTAATAGTGAGATATATTTTTCTTTTTTACACATTGTTTATTTAAGCTACAAAGAAAGTACCTTTAATGAAAAATATTACATAAATAATAATATAAATGCTGTGCAGAAGCTAGGTGATATTCGTTAGGCAAAATTTCAGAAGTGTTGTATGACCGCTAGAGTTTGGGAAATACTTGATTTAGGGAAAAACACCCTGAGTGTGGGCACATTGCCTCATTAGTTCTGGACCCTCCAGCCTGAAGAATGTTGTTCTGGGATAATATGCAAATATCTTTCTTTCACCATTTTGTCTTTTCATTTTTACCTACTTCCTAGAAGGTTTAAGGAAAATAGTGAATAAATTCCTTCCGTCCTAAATACTGAGGGCCACATCATCAATTCATAGAAATCTCAAATGATTGAAAAACTTTTGCCATTGCCAGCTGAATAGTGGCCCCCAAAGATGTCAGGTTCTATTCCCTGGAACCTGTGAATGTTAATTTACATGGCAAAGACTTTGAAGGTGTGATTAAGTTGAGGATTCTGAGATAGGTAGATTATCCTGGATTATCTGTAGGTTCTTACACGAGAGAGGCAGAGGGAGATTTGATACACACAAGCAAGAAGGTGTGTGAAAACAGCACAGAGAGACTGAGACAAGATATAGGTCCTCCCTTAGCTTCTCTGGAGGGAGCACAGTTCTGCAGATACCTTGATTTCAGCCCAGTGGTATTGATTTCAGACTTCTGGCCTCTAGAACTGTGAAAGAATACATTTCTGTTGTTTTAAGCCACCATGTGTTTGGTAATCTGTTACCATAGGAAACTAATCTGTTGCCATAGGCAACAAATACAACGCTTGCGGCTGGAGCAGAATGATCAAGATACCTTGGATACACTGGCAAATAACCTTTCACCCTTCTTTTCATCCTTGTCTAATGCTCTCATTAGGTGTGAATTGATGTGAATGATGGAGGGGGTTGAGCTTAGGTAACGTGCCTGCTCCTCTCCCTCATCCGCACTATCTTGGGGTGTGGAGAGGAAGGAACTGGACCTTTTGTTTAAGTAATCATCAAGAATTACTGTCCCATGAAGGATGTACTGAGAGCAGAGCGGTCCATCCCCCAGGGAAATCGCAGGGCTTCTAACAAGAGAGAAGGGATATTGAATGGCCTCTAAATGACAAACATCTATTGCAAGTCATTTTAGTATTAATCATAACTATTCTTACACTGGTTCACAACTGTTAACTGAAGTTCTGTAGAGACACAGAAGCAGGGACCATGTCAGGATGAGAATAGGTAGGAAAAGCTTCCCAGAGAAGATGCAGCTTGAGATCCTGGTGAGTCACGAGCTGGGTTTGCAGGGCAAAGAGTGGAGATGAACTTACCTCCATCAAAAAAAGAAAAATCAAGGACTTGGGGGACAGGAGCGTGTGTGTCTTGAGGATTTTGTCTGGAATATGCATCCCCTGGGTCAGTACCTTCTTTTTTAGAGTCTTTTGAACACTCCTTTTCTCAGAGGCGGTAAAAATCGCATAGAAGGTTGGAAGTGTATTTTTTTTTCTCTTTTCCCTTTGCATATCTCCTCACAGCATTCAGAGATGGACAGAGAAAATAGAAGGTACAAGGATTAAGGAGGAAGCTTCTTTGCTATCAGGAGTTTTCAAAAATCAAAACGATAAAAGGAAGAGAAAATTTGATCTATTGATATGCCAGTCTTGATATTTTGGTTTCTATTTCCTCCACAAAAGAGAAGATCTCAGATTGCATGACATTCAGTTTTAAATGACAAACAGAATTAAGAATCAAACAGACACATGCCCACTAACCTGAAGTGCTTTTACATAAGCCACACATTGCTGCATTTTGGAAACAACTGCACCAATGAGGGAAAAATTCTAGAAAGACAATATATTACATTATTATGCCTAGAGTTCATACCCAGTTTTAGTTATTCAAGGACCACCATCAACATTTTTGTGATATCTACCCTGGTACTATTATTTTCTTAAAATATTAAAAAAAAATCAGCCAACTTTTCTTCTTTGGCAATGAAATCCATCATTGTTTTGATATTACTGTGTATTTTTCTACATCTTAAAATAAATGTTTAATATTACCTTATTTCTCGATAGATATATTTTATTGAAATATAATATGATTATTTAAAAAGTATACAAATCATACATATAGTGCTTGATAAATTTTTACCAATGTAGCCAGCACCAGATCAAGTAATGGAACAGGACCAGCACCTCAGAAACTTCTCCCACACCCACTCCAGTCAATATGCTCCTCTAAAAGAAAACACTTCCCTAATTCCAATATGTTGATCAATTTTGGCTAGTTTCTGAACTCTTTATATCAGTGGAATCCTACAGTATATACTTACTTGGGTAGCTTATTTCATTCAGTATTATATTTAGCCATGCTGTTACATGTAGCTGTTGCCTTTCTTTGTTGCACAAATGTTGGTGATGGACATGGAAGTTCACTGTTCAGATCTATCTTGAAGGAAGAACTTTGTGATAGTTTTTTTAATGCCGTGTGTGGACAGCCTTCTTTTGTCAGCTTCATCAGGGTTTGTCTCGCCTGCAGAAGGCCTCTTCACCCAGCGGTGTGCCATTTCTGAGTCGGCCAACATTCAGTGCCTGATCACGGCAGGTTATAAACGCCAGGCCTCTTTGGCTGCCATGGGATCATTCTGACTGGTCATATGTGCTGTATATTGGCTGGACTTCAGTCAGTGAGCTTATATTGCACTTCAACTTCTCCCTCTGACTCCTCCCCATCCCTTTCACAGGGGTTCGTTCCTAATGAATATCCTGCACATCAAACTCATTTTCATCATCTGCTTCCAGAGAACCCAACCTGCCAAGGGCAGTGCTGGGAGTGGTCCAACAGTGCAGGCGATATGATGGGGCCTGGGAGATGCATTACTTGCCATCTGGCTGGCAGCCAGGGCTTTATCACAGGTGGTTGGTGGAGCACAGATAACTTGTGGCACAAGGTGGCAGGTACCAGTGATGAATTAGGATGGACTGGAAGGGAATGTGTTACCTAGTGCCCTGCATCAGGTGTTTGAAAACTATGGGGGAAATCAAAACTATAGAAACAATAAAGTTAGATGATTATTTCTAAGTGCCAGGTGGATACAATTAAAATAGTGAATAGCAGGTTCAGTGTGCTGGCAGGGCGTGGAGTATGAGCATTAGGGCGATGGTTAATAAAATATGGCATCTCTAGAGACAAACTAGATATGCAGCCAAGCTTGTACTGCCCAGCTTATAACACCACAAGAAGTCATAGGTGGATGACCAGAAGAAGGCTGATTGCAGTGGCACCAATAAAAATATAGTGATTTCTCAGGGGAACCCTCCTACCCTGTTAGTGGGAATGTAAATTAGTTCAACCATTGTGGAAAGCAATATGGAGGTTCTTCAAAAACTAAAAACAGAAATACCATTGACCCAGGAATTCCACTCCTAGGAATTTACCCAAAGAAAACATGATTCCCAATTCAAAAAGACATATGCACCCCTATGTTTATTACAGCACTATTTACAATAACCAAGATATGGAAGCAACCTAAGTGTCCATCAGTAGATGAATGGATAAAGAAGAGGTGGGACATATACACAATGGAGTATTATTCAGTCATAAGAAGAAAACAAATCCTACCATTTGCAGCAACATGGATGGAGCTAGAGGGTATTATGCTCAGTGAAATAAAGCAGGTGGAGAAAAACAAGTACCAAATGATTTACTTCATTTGTGGAGTATAACAACAAAGCAAAACTGAAGTAACAAAATAGCAGCAGACTCAAAGACTCCAAGAAGGGACTAGCGGTTACCGAAGGGAAGGGTTTGGGAAGGACAGGTGGGGAGGGAGGGAGAAGGGGATTGAGGGGCATTAATACACATACTGTGGGGTCGGGGGGAAACAGGGAAGGCAGTATAGCACAGAGAAGACAAGTAGTGACTCTATAGCATCTTACTATGCTGATGGACAGTGACTGCAGTGGGGTGTGTTGGGGGAACTTGATAATATAGGTGAATGTATTAACCACAATGTTTCTAATGAGAAATCTTCGTAAGATTGTATGTCAATGATACCTTAATAAAAAAAAAGAAAGAAAAAATAATGATTTCTCTCTTTATTCCCATATCTGAGCTAGTGTTTAGACTCAGTATTCACTGACTGAAGAACATGTCAGATCTGCAAGAAGAAAGGCTTTGCAACACCATGACAAATGTATCTGGCAATGATTCTCCCTGTCTTCCTGCAAATGGGCCTACAGCCACCAACTAGGATAGCTCCACGGGGAAAAAGGAGCACTCTAACATTTTGGTTCACACTGGATTTAGGATCCAAGTTGACATTGTTTCCAAAAGACCTATGGCATCACCTTGGTCCTTCCTTTAGAGTAGCACCTGGAGACTAGGGAAATGGAGCCCACGGCATCTGCAGACTCACCCAGTGGTTATTTCCCTGGCCCCTGGGTGTATAACTGACACTGATATACCTGGTGTCTGGGTCCTTGATCTGTGTGGTATGACCTATCATAATGGGGAAGGCCAAGTGGAAAGTGCTCCTTTCCACACCTCTAAGCAAGATGGCAAATAAAAAACAATATCACATCTCAGGAGCGAGAATGGTAGAAATCAGTGTCACCCTTAAGGATCTAAAGATTGATGAGTCTATCATGTTTCCATTCAGTTTATCACTCTGACCCCTATAGAAACAAGATGGATCATGGAAGATGACAATTGACTTCCACAAACATAACCAAGAACTAGTTCCATTTGCAGCCATCATGACAGATGGATGTCCTTGTTAGGGTCAAATGTGATTTCGGATATCTAGTACCTAGCCATTAATTTGATGAATGTGTTCTTTTCTATCCTAATCAGAAAATAGGATCAGAAATAGTTTGCCTGCATAAACAACAGGCAACAATATACATTTATGGTTTTGCTCCAGGGCTGCTGAACTCTTCTGCCTTCTGTCATAATATAGTCTGAAAAGATCTTGACCATTTGGACATCCTACAAAATATCATGTTGCCCTTTATATTGATGATATGCTAATTCGGCTGGATGAGCAGAACTGGCTAGAAGACTGGAGGATGTGTTCCAGAGCATAAGATATAAAACCTATGAAGATTCAGGTGCCACAGGCATTTTTAGGGTGATTCCAGGAATCAGGGGAATGCCAGGAAATGCCCTCCAAAGTAAAAGACAAATTATGGCACCTTTCAACTATTGCATCCTATGATGAAGGAGGAAGCCCAATGCCTGCTGTGCCCCTTTAGATCCTGGAGGGATCTCATTCCACACCTGGGGATCCTTCTGTGGACCATAAACAGGCGTCACCAAAGGCTGCCAGCTCTGGCTCTGTAGCAAGTCCAGGCCGTGGTGCAATCAGCCTTGTGACTTTACAACCTGGCAGGACCTATCAATGGTGGTGGGGAAAAATGACAGAGCCCGAGCCCCACTGGACTGTAAACTATAGCTTGTGCCCAAGCACCTCAGGCTCCCTGTGTTCTGGAGAATATGAGACAAAGAAAGGGGTCACTACCATGGGAGAAGAACTGACCTTGATATCAGGAGGCAGGCTGTTTTTTCTCAACAGGCAAGGACGAACAAGTGTGGCACCCAGGTGATGCACTTGGATGCCTCTTGCTGCTCCCTTGCTCAACTGTGATGTAAAATGGGCCTGAGAAGGGTGACCAAGAGCTCAGACCCCTCAGCACTGAGGGTCTCTGTCCTGCCACCCTGTGGGTCTCTGGGACCAGCGCTGGTGGTAGCTGAGGGTCAGGTCATCCAGAATGGGTAGCGGAGCAGGGAGATGATAAATACCAGTGTGGCTCCGAGACTGGCTGTAGGGCTGGGGTTTACCTTTCATTTCACTAACCTCCATCTTTAAGTT
This sequence comes from Manis pentadactyla, assembly GCF_030020395.1. Classification (NCBI taxonomy): domain Eukaryota; kingdom Metazoa; phylum Chordata; class Mammalia; order Pholidota; family Manidae; genus Manis; species Manis pentadactyla. The sequence goes on from NC_080033.1 coordinate 40,278,393, forward strand.
TCCCCTAGAGAGGTGACTGAAATCTTGGAGGAGCAGCTCTTTGAACAAAATTAAAGAAGTGGATCTGAGCAGGCCAAAGTGTGGACTTCAGTGAATCCTGACACTTGCCGCTGAGACCCTCCTTTCAGAGAAGGACCTGTTTCCTCAGCTCCTAGGAGTGCTGTTAGCAGACAGCTTCTCACTGTCAGCTCCCTCAGCTGCAGAGAGCCACCTTGCCTTTCCCAGGGCAGCCCACATCTCATGACAGATCACGGCAGGGGTATAAAGTGTTTCAGCCCATTCAGGACAACTCTGAGTAGCCATATGCATTCCAGAGCTCCCAGGTTTCCATGGGCCTGCACTGCAGTTTAACTTCTCTCTCTGTCCAATCCTACTTCTGTCCTCTTCATTCCAGGTGTTGATCCCTGGGGTTCTTTCTAAGATACAGAAAGCTCCTGGGAATCTCCTAATCCCTGCTTCTTTTTTCTGGCGGTGCAGCGTGGATGCCCAACCTGTGGAAATACTGAGCTGTCCAAGTAACCAATATTCAGAGATTCCAGGGCAACAATTTTGATGAGAAATATCTTCTCAATAATTGAACCCTATTTCAGACAAAATTTTGCGGGTGAGGTTACCTGATCAGGTCAGTGTCCCAACTGGGATTTGTTTTCAGCAAGACGATTTCTGAGAAATTTATCTTTAGTGCTCGAAGGCCAATTTAACTACATTTAATTTTCTATGAACACATAACTAGTGCAGAAGAAAGTCATTAGAGTAGGCTAGGAGTTCAAATCCTGATTCCTGGACAAGTTAACATTAGTTCTCCACTTCAATTTCCTTATTTGTAAAATGGGCACATAAAACCTTATTTAAAGATTTGCAGTAATTAGAGAGTGCATAAAGCTCCTATAGGATCTGGGAAGAAATTAGCTGCCAATAAAGGATAATTTTAAAAATTACCTATTTCTATGTCCTTACTTCCATTTTTGTATGTCTAGTCTATCATTTCAGGGAAGAAAGCAATTTGATTCATGCTTGTTCCTTAAGATTTTAGGGATTTAACATGTCTGTTTTTCCCAGGGAAACTGTACTTTCAAGAAGGAAGAGTTGCATTGTCTGAATAAAGGAATGCCATGCTAATGGGGGCATCCTGGGGCCAGGGCCCCTTAGATTAAATCCTGTAAAGGAAAACATTTTTCATGTCTGGGTAAGGTTGACTCTCCCAGCTTTCAATGAAGAAGGAAGATAAAACTTTCCATTTAAGGAGGACTGCCTCCCACCCCTCCCCATTATCCACGTTGAGAAGAGTTTGCCTACATCTTGCTTTTTCAAGTGGGACAACTGAAATATCTTCTAGCTATTTGTTCCAGTAGTTCAATATATATTCTTGGTTATATCAAATATTTGATATTTTAGGGAATCAGCCTTGTTAAATTAAAGTGGATAAGATGGCATTTTAAGGTCACCTTGGTATGATCAAACATGATGCTGACATTTACAATCCATTTCCATTGCTTCTCACATGTTTCCTTGTCAGTTAAATCCAGACTCTTCAAATTTAAAGGAGTTTCAAATCTAATAATGCAATTATAAATATTGTACCTGAATCACTAACTGCTCACTGATTTCCATGCAAGTTACAAAACCTTCATAATCTTTTCTCTGCATTTAAAACATTCTCAGATTTACCATTGTTTTGTTATAATGTTGCCTATATAAATATAAAGCATAAATATTAAATGTTTCACATACTCCTTAAGTTTATGACCTTTGTTCATATAAAAAACAAAATAAATTTGCACAACAATTAAAAAGAAAGCTACAAATTAAAAGACATGTAATCAACAACATTAATTTAGGTGAATAGAAAACATGATTGTGCAGAAACCACGCCGTCACACTTAGAATGAATTTGGGTCAGATTTTTTTTCAGGTTGGGATCCTTTCTCTCTCGTGGGCTAAATGATGGCTCAGGTCTCACAGAACATGTCTCCATTCTAACTACCGTGGAACTTCTGCATCACAGTTTGCCATATCACCATTTGCCTTCCTGTTGAAAGCATCATTTAAGAATGAGTCTGTCTCTACTCTTTCTTTGATAGAGCACTATCAACATAGTGCCCAAATGTCAACCGAGGCCCAGAAATTGTATGTGGTTAGGCCAAATGTGGTTATCCTGGTGATTGCAATGTAAAATGCTTAGTATTTACACATGTTTATAAAATATAACTTATATCATATACAGATATTTAAGGGCTAAGTATATATATCCAGTTTTCTTCAGGAATCAACAGACATCTGTTCAAGAAATACTCATCTATAGGCTGTAAATGAAACAAAATACAATAATACAACTCTCAATAGGATATTCGGTGAGAAAAGTGTGGGAATGGGCACTGTGATTAGGAAAGTAAAAATCTGCATGAACTGTTGGAAATGTTAAAGGAAGTTAATCACTAGTTTTTTATGGTGGTAAAATACATAACATAAAATGAACCATTTTAACCAGTTTAAGTGTAGTGTTTGGGGCATTAAGTATGTTCACACTGTTGTGCAACCATCATCACCATCTAACTCCAGAACTTTTTTATCTTCCTCAGCTAGAATTCTGAACCCTTTAAATTTCTCACTTCCTCTTCCCCTCAGCCCCTAGCAACTACTATTCTACTTTTTGTCTTTATGAAGTGGACTACTCTAGGAACCTCATATAGGAGGAATAAAAATTTTTGTCCTTTTGTGATTAGCTTATTTCATGTCTTCAGTGTTCATCCATGTTGTAGCATGTATCAGAATTTCCTTCCTTTATAAGGCAGAATAATCTTCCATTGTATGGATGTATTGCATTTTGTTTATCCGTTCATCTGTCAATGGACACTTGGTTGCTTCTTCCTGTTGGCTATCGTGATAATGCTGTCACTAACATAGGTGTATTGTTCTAGCTCCTCCTCTCACTTTTTTTGGGTTACGTATCCAGAAGTGGAATTGCTGGATCATATGTTAATTTTCTACTTAGTCTTTTGAGGGATTGCCACATTATTTTCCACAGTAACTGTATCATTTTATATTCCCACCAATACTGCACAAGGGTTCCGGTTTCCCTCAATTCTTGCCAACACTTGTTAACTTTTTCTTCTGTGATAACAGCCATTATAAAGGGTATGAAGTGGGATCTCATGGTTTTGATTTGCATTCCCTAATGACTGGTGATATTGAACATCTTTCCATATGCTTATAGGCCATTCATGTATTTTCTTTAGAGAAACATCTGTTCTCTTTCAACCCGTAGATAGCATATAGCTGGATTCTGTTTTTTCTTTCCATTCTGCCAATTTATGTCTTTTGAGGGGAGTTTAATCCATATGGTATAAAGTAATTACTGAGAGAGAAGCAACTAATTTTTGCCATTATGTTGTTTTCTATATGTCTTATTTTTTTTTTTGCTCATTACCGTGTTCCTTTCTGTTAAGTAACATTTTTGTAGGGATACATCTTGCTTCCCTTTTCATTTTCTTTTGTGCATCTCCTGCAGATATTTTCTTTGTGGTTACCATGAGGATTACACATAACATTCTCATATTATGATAACCAATCTTAAATTCATAGCATTTTAACTTAATTATACACAAAAATGACTCCTTTATAGTTCAGCTCCCTCTTTGTATGTTATTGTCACAAATTATATCTTTATATATTGTATACCCACTAACATAGATTTACAAGTATTTTTGTACATTTGTCTTTTACCTGTAGAAAAGAAAAAACGGAGTTACAAACCAAAATTGCAATAACACTATTTTTTGTTTGTCCATGAATTAACCTTTACTGGAGAACTGTATTTTTTGTATGATTTGCTGTCTAGCATCCTTTCATTTAAACCTGAAAAACTCTGTTTAGTATTTCTAATAGGGGTGTTCAAGTGGTAATGAACTTCTTCAGCTTTTGTTTCTTTGAGAATGCTTTAAACTGTCTCTCAATTAATAATTCTCAGCTGACACTTTTCCCCCCAGCCCTTTAAATATGTCATCCTGCTGTCTTCTGGCTGCAAAGTTGTTGCTGAGAAATCCGCTGGTAGCCTCACTGGGGATCTCTTGCGTATGGCGAGTTGTTTTCCTCTTGCCGTTCTCAAGATTTTTTCTTTGTCTTCGGCAGTTTGATTTTAATGTATTTCATGGTGGGTATCTTTGGGTTTACTACTTACAAATCATTGAGTTTCTTATATTTGTCTATCTACAACTTTCCACAATTTTGGGAAGTTTTCACCCATTATTATTTCTTCAAGTAATATCTCTGCCCCTTTCTTCTCTTTCTGGGAGTCCTATAATGAGAATATTGGCCTATTTAATGACAATCTTTAAATCCATTAGGTTCTGTTTATTTAACTTTTTTTTTTGTGCTCCTCAGATTTGATAACTTCACATGACATATCCTCAAGTTCATTGATTCTTCTGCCTATTTGAGTCTACTATTCAACACCTGCATTGAAATTTTCAGTTCAGTTATTGTAATTTTCAGTTGTAGAATTTCATTTGGCTCTTTTTCATTTAAGTTAAGGTATCATTTTGATATACAATCTTATGCCCAGGTTTCACATGAGCAACATTGTGGTTACTACATTCACCCATATTATCAAGTCCCCCCCCCCCCCATAACAGTCACTGTCCATCAGCATAGTAAGATGCTATGGAGTCACTATTTGTCTTCTCTGTGCTATACTGCCTTCCCCATGCCCCCCTACATTATGTGTGCTAATCATAATGCCCCTTAATATCTACCACACAGAGATAACTACCATTAAAATTTTGATGGATAACAAATATATGTTAATAAAATATTCTTAAAAATGAGATCATAGTATACATGTAGTTGTACTTTGCTTTCTTTTTTAAATTAAAGTATCATTGATATACAATCTTATGTTGGTTTCAAATATACAACACAGTGGTTCAGCATTTAGCCATAGTATTAAATCCTCACCCTCTCTAGTGTGGTTACTATCAACCACAGTTACTATCAACATCGTAAGATGTTACAGAGTCATTGACTATATTCTCCATGCTGTTATACTGTGCTTTCTTTCATGCTTAAGGAATCATTAAGATCTTTCTATGTAATAAATGAATATCTGTATTATCATTTTAATGTAAACATCTTGACATCCCTTACAGAACAGGAGGGTGGGCTTTTCCCAAGCAGACACAGCTTCCCCAAGGCACAGCTGTGGTTTCTCAAAGTAGGATTTCAATTCTTTCATGAACTAAGTTTGCCAGTGGCTATTCTTATCAGCCTGAGAGCTACAGATGTTCTCAACCCAGCAGAATCAAAAGCACTGAAACAAATCTTTGGATTAATCATCTTGCATTGTTTTAAAATTCCAAAATTGAATTTGTGAAATCCTTCAAGGGAATTTTTACATCAAGGTTGAATATTGTTCAGTAGTATTTTTTGTTAAGTTAAACACCAGTTATTTCAGAAGTGTTAAACTCATGTTAAATTCATGTCAAAAACATGTGGTTATGCAGACTCCTGCTGAGCCAGACACCAATGCTACAAATTGCTCAGGAAAAGGTACAACATTTCATAAGTCTTTGCATTTGCAAAGCCCTCCTCAGTCCCGTTCCTCACCATTGTACTATCCTGAACCTGCTTCTAGGGCCCTATAGAGCAGGGAAGTGATTCTTAACTCTGATAGGCATTAAAATCACCTGAGCGGCTTTTTCTTTTTGTATTAAAAAAAACTGAAGTATAGCTGATACACATTATATTGGTTTCAAGTACACCACACAGTGGTTCAACAGTTACACACGTTATTAAATACCCCAATTAGTGCAGTTACTATCTGTCGACATAGGAAGATGTTACAGAACCATTGCCTATATATGTTGTACTTCTATTCCCATGATCAACTTATTTTATGCTTGAGATTTTTGTGCCCTTTTATTCTCCTCACCCACCCCATAGTAACCACCAGTTACTTCTCAGCATCTATGAGTCTACTGCTGTTTTGTTCATTTTGTTTTGTTTTTATATTCCACAAATAAGTGAAATCAAATGGTATTTGTCTTTCTCTGCCTGGCTTATTTCACTTGGCATAATACCTTCCAGGTCCATCCATGCTGTTGCAAATGGCAGGATTTCTTTCTTATGGCTGAATAATATTCCATTGTGTATATATATCACATTTCTTTATCCATTCATCTATTTATGGACACTTAGGTTGCTTCCATATCTTGGTTATTGTAAATAATGAGGCAATAAACATAGGGATGAATATATCTTTTCAAATCAGAGATTTTGTTTTCTTTGCATAAATTCCTAGAGGTAGAATTGCTGGGTTGTATGGTATTTCTATTTGTAGTTTTTTGAGGAACTTCCATACTGCTTTCCACAGTGGCCGCACCAAATTACGTTCCTGCCAACAGTGCAAGAGGGTTGCCTTTTCTCCACATCCTCGCCAACACTTACTATTTCTTGCATTTTGGATGTTGGCCATTCTGACTGGTGTGAGGTGATATCTCATTGTGGTTTTGATTTGCATTTCCCTGATAATTAGTGATGTGGAGCATCTTTTCATGTGCCTGCTGGCCATCTGAATTTCTTCTTTGGAAAAATTGTCTGTTCAGGCCCTCTGCCCATATTTTAGTCAGGTTATTTGTTTTTTTGGTGTTGAGGTGTTTGAGTTCCTTATATATTTTGAATGTTAACCCCTTATCAGATAAATCATTTATGAATATATCCTCCCATACTGTAGGTTGCCTTTTTCTTCTGTTGATGGTGTCATCATTTGCTGTACAGAAGATTTTCAGTGTGATGTACTCCCACTTGTTCATTTTTGATTTTGTTTCTCTTGTCAAGGGAGATGTGTCCAGAAAAAAATTGCTCATGCTTATGTTCAAGATATTTTTTCCCTATGTTTTCTTTTAAGAATTTTATAGTTTCATTTCTTATATTTAGGTCTTTTATCCATTTTTAAGTGTGATTTTTGAAAATATAAATATCCAGTGTCAGGGCATCCCCACTGGACCAACTGGATCAAAACTCTCTAGTGGGCCTAAGTATCAGTGTTATTTAAAATAAAAACGAACACTCAAGGTATATTCTAATGTGCAGTTGAAACCCACAGACATTGGTAGTAGCCTCTATTAGCTTGCAACAAGTACCACCTTACTCATATTAACATCACAACATTGAGTGCTTGCTTTTATTACATAATTTCTAAGAATAGGCCTATGGAAGAGAGAAGGCAGAAAGTATCTAGACAATACTTACAAGCAGATTTAATCCTACTTTAAGGAAAATTTCTGATAATTTAAGTGATTGAAATGAAGGAGATTCTCTTTTGGAAGGCAAGGATTGCCTGGGTGACCCATCGCACATCACTGATGTGCAGAGGATCAAAGTATCAAGTAAAATTATGATTAATTTCCTTATGCATATTGCACCTGTGCAAGATTCTCAAAGGTAAATTCCTAGAAGTCGAATTTCTGGTCTCAGTTTTACCATGTATTACTTTCTGAAGTCTATCAATTTACCTTCTCTTCCTCCCTACCCTACGAGTTTTTCAGGTTCCCTTTCCAACACTTGATATTAAAGGTTTTGTGTACTAATGGGTGTGAAAATTATCTCTCATTTTCATTTGTCCACTTACTAGTGAGACTTGGCCATTTGGGTTTCTTTCTCTCTGACTTGCATATTCATATACTTAGACCATTTTTTGTTGGGTTGTCTTCTTTTTGATTTATAGGCATCAGTGTATATTCTTGATACTAGTTACTAGACTCCAGTACACATCCAAATATGTGGTCCCATACACCTATCTATAATGTGTCTGAAAAACATCAAAATTTCCTGAGCATCAAAATTCTGGAGACCTAATGTACAACATGGTGACTATAGTTAACAATACTGTATTATATACTTGAAATTGGCTGAGAGTAGATCTTCAGTGTTCTGACCACACAATCCCAAAATAACTATGGGAGGTGATGGATATGTGATGCAGATCGTGGTAATCATTTTGCAATGTATACATATATCAAAATGTCACATTGTACAGCTTAAATGTGTACGATTTCATTTGTTAAGAAAACAAGTAGAAATTAGAGGACTATGTTTACTTCCAAACTGATTTGATTCCAAAATGCTGGCTTTTAGCACCCAGACATTACTATGACCTTTGCCACCGCAGTTGGCAGAGGGTTGACCAGAGCCAAATTGGGAATCTTCATAAAAAGTTTTTGTTTCCTGTGTTTCACGTTCTCCACAAAACAATATTCATACATTCTGTTAGCAGCTACAGAGTAGAGACAGCTGGCCATTACTCAAGTGTATCAAATAGATATTTTTGAAAATATACAAGCTTTGAAAATTTTTATTCTTCAGACAACTTTGGCTTTGAAAACTGCATATCTTAAAATCAGTTTCATAGTGTCAGTAGCCCCCTGTGATTGATAGTCACAGCACACCGAGCTCATGAAGGCATTAAAAATGTGGCATAGGAAAAGGAAAAACAGTACAATATTGGATTCTGTCATAGTAAGTAATCTGCTCTTGGCTTTCCTTTTCTCTACTGAGAGGTTTTTCCCTCCTTTTCTGAAAGGTCTGTGTTTTATTATGTTCTAGGTTTGGACATACTAATAAAAAATATATTTTTTCTTTGCTTGCTAGAATCCTATTTCTCAACATAGACAGAATTATTGGATATGTGCTGTAATTCTGTTTCTCTTTGGAATGCTGAAACCCCAAATTAAAAGAAACAAACAGAAAATTGCCAATAAGTAGGGACACCAGGTAGAGCACCGGTGTTGGTGGGTCTCTCCTGGGTGACAGGGGAGCTTATGAGCTGTTTTCTCACAAAGGGGTAGGTACTTCCGTTGCTCAGTGTGCTGGCTGAATGCAAGGGGTGGGCGACATGGAGAAGCAATGAGACAGTATGTGCATCAGTTAGGGAAACCCAGGAAAGTTATTCTTTCTGAATGTAAACAGAAGTTATTATTTTCCCTAATTAGAGCATTCTGCAAACAAGTTACGCTGGAATAGCTGCTCTAATAAATAGACCCAAGAATGTCATGGCTCATTACTGAAGTTTATTTCTTGCTCAATAACTGTTGGGATAGGTGTTCATGTTGGCAGGGTGCCTCTCTTTGACTAACTCTCTTAGGAACCCTGATCCCTTCCATCTCGTGGCTCTGCCATTCCCTAGAACAGGGAGTTAGCAATTTGGGGGGAATAATGAACCAGATAGTAACTATTTAATGCTTTGCATGCTGTACGGTCTCTGTTCCAGTTAGTCAGTGCTGCATCGTAATAAGTACGCTTATTGTAATAAGTATGAAGCAGCCATAGTCAATAAGTAAATTAAATGGGAGTGGCTGTGTTCCAATAAAACATTATTTACAAAGAGAGGTGGCAGAATGGATTTGGATCTTAGGGCATAGTTCACTGACTTTTGCTCCAAAGATTGGTCATTCTCTGTATCTAGAAGAGAAAGGGAAGGAGTGTGGAGAAATAAATGTGGAAGTTCCCATAAGCCAGTCCTGGAAGTAAAACATGTAATTTCCCCTCCTGTTCCATTGACTAAAAATTAGATATATGATGATACTTAATTGCCAGAGAGGCTGGGAAATGCCATCCAGCTGTGTGTCCAGAAAGAAAAGGAAAACATCAATGAACAGGTGGCAGTCTTTGCTACATCCAGCATAATAGAAAATCTGACAGTGGAATTCAATCCTCAAACCATCCTAGCCCATTCTCAAACACAGGGCTCAAAAAGCATGGTTTTGTAATTGGACAGACCTAGGTTTGAATCCTAGCTAGGCTGCTTTCTTGCTAAGTACCCTTGGGTAATTTGTTTAAGCAATCTGTCTCAGTCTTCACCTGGAAAGCAAGAGTAATTATGGCTCCCAGGGTCATTGTGAATGTTGAATAAAGGTGACGACTGTCACTTCATAAATGTTCAATAAATAGTGGCTACTATCATTATTTGAACAATGACTTCCCCTACTTCTTGTAGGGCATAATTTAATACTTTGCTGCTGGGCCTAAATCCCTACTCCTCTACTTACTAGCTGTTTAACTTGGACAGATTATTTAACCTATCTGTGCCTAAATTTCTTCATTTATAAAATTATGACAATATTCCCTATTTCCTAGGGTTGTGATAACTAAATGATTTAACACATATGAAATCATAGGTGCCTAGACTTAATAATGCTTGGTCAGTGATATCTATAATCATTATTTTGATACACTGATCCTTGGAATCCAAAGGGGATGCTAATGATAAAAATCATCATTATCATACTATCCATATATTAATTCATTTAGCAAATACTGAACACTGAAGGGCCAAATTCTGTACTAGGCTGTGAGAATTTAAATGGTGAATCCACCTGGCATGGTTCCTGTCTTCATGGAGCTTACAGTGAATTTGCCAATAGATATTTTATTGTAGCAGCTCTTGCAATGAACACTTTTAGTGTGCTATCTAATTTAATCCTTTGTGATAACTCCGTGAAATTAGATATTATTGTCTTTATTTTTCATACCAGGTAAGAGGCTTAGAGAACTTAAATAATTTGAGCAAGGGCACAGAGCTGGTAAATGGAAGAGATGGTATTTGAAACTATGTCCCTCAAACTCAAATGTCAGTATTCTTAATCAGGCTGGGCTGTCAGATCTGGCCACATAAAAAGATTTGCCTGGCAAAGTATACACTGTTTAATGGGAATGTGGTTTGGGGGTGAGGGAAAGAGGGCGCTGTGATGGTGAGGGTGGCCTGTTGGCCTCTTCGGGAATTCAGTTTCATCTCTGCACCATTTATGACAGCAAATGCCCTCTCTACTCGGATGACTTCAAACATCCCCTAGGATTAGAAACATGTAATCTTATCAACCAGGTTTGATTCCTGGCTGCAAGAGAGCTGGGCTTTTCAATTTAACCACTGGCTTAAAAAATGGAAAAAAAAACACACAAAGAAATCCACTGTCTCTACCCTTCTTTAAAATGATGGATGCTTTTTTAAGGCAAATCCATCATTGGTCACTTGAGGGAGGAAATGTCAAGAAAAGTTATGGTTTGTTAGCTTTTACTTCTTGACATTATACAAGAAAGTAATTGAAGTACAACAAATGCCATGTTGTTTTACTTCATCTATTTATATAGCAATCTGACAAGATGAATATATATGTTACTGTGGATTTGGAAAAAAAGTGACACAGGCTCTATGATTCGTTCTATTGTCTTATCAGTGCTGATCAAATGTGCTTTCCCTCAAGAAAACACATGGCAGAGGAATTGGTTTTCTTTCATGTAGCTTCCTGGATATTAAACAATTGAACTCATTTTTACCATCTGAGCCCTATTAGCCTCTTATCTCAAGTTCTTAGAGTTTTAACATGGATGTATAATAAAAAATGCACAAATTCAATTCAAAACAACAAATATTTATTTAGCATTCACTGTGCATGAGATACTATGCCAAACAGAGATGCCATTAATTCACAATCTGTGATAATTCAAACACAGCCCAGGCTACATGTTACCATTATACCATTTATGAAAAAAAAGTCAGCTAAGCAAATAAGCAAGGTGTATCTTATATATTAGGCTCTGCTCCTGAAAGCTCATGAAAATCAGATTTTAAATGCACAAGCAGAGCTTGCTGTTCAAAGAATTTTATAATAATGTTTCTGGAGAATATATAGCTACAGACAAATAAGGATTTTTAAGTTAGATATTTAAAAGGTGAGTGACCACTATATTGAGGGATATTATGTGACTAGTACCATGAAAAATCCCAAGGCTTGTTTCTATGACAGCCATGATCTATTTGTGGTTGGGTAGTCTGGTCGTCAAGCTACTTAAACAGAAGAGACATGTTAAATTGTTTTTTTTTTTTTTTCTTCTGAAAGGTGTCAGCCACAAAACAAGGGTACAAAGCAGCTTATTCTGTGGTAAAGATCTCTTCAGTTCTCAACATAAATTGCTGGGGAAGAAAGGGGATATGAAAACTATATTTAATAGGAAGAGGCAGGGTGAGCTTTCAGTGTGTCTTAACCTTTTTATTTTGTTGAAATTGCCTTAGAAAACCAGCTGGGATCTCAAGTAAGTTATTCAGGTACAACATTAAGAATCATGAGACAATATCCCCTGTGGAAAGAATACAATAAGATGACATTACTTTGCATACTCTGTTTTTTTATGGCCCCTTTATTGAAACTGGTCCCTTTGTATTTGTTCCAGTCTATATTTAATGGGTTGATATAGCTGACTCCAGAGAGATTGAATTAAAGACATCATTTCTATGTCAGTGCTGTGTAGTAAAATATTTGGCCTTGCCCAAAGAGAGATCTGCTTTGCCCTCAGCTTCTGGGAGGTAATCTTTGTCATACATGACTGGGGTGTCTTTGCCTAGGGTAGGGGCTAGCCACACAGAATCTTAGGGTGGACTAAGCCACAGCTGATAGTCTAAAGGCGGTGCTGGCCATGCCAGAAAGGCAGACCACGTGATTTATGGTGGGGATTTGGGACATACTGTATCAATTGACTTGGAGACTGAGTTCAATAGCTTGGTCAGTCATTATTAATGAAGCCCCAGTGAAAATGTTGGACATGGAAGCTTGGATGAGCCCCCCTGGTTGGCATTACTCAGTGTGTATTGTCACATGTCAATACTGGGGGGGTAACGCATCCCACTCCATGAGAGACCAGAAGCTTCACATTTGTGACCTTCTTAGATTCTTCCTTACACATCTATTCCTTGGGCTGTTATTAATTTGTATATATTCCCTGCAATAAACCGTAACTGGGAGTATAATAGCTTTCACTGAGTTCTCTAAGTCCTCCTAGCACATTCTCGAAACTGGGGTGTTTTGGGAACACTCCAAAGATGTAATTAGTGTCGGAAGTGAGGGGACCTTGGATACTGTTTCCTCTTACCATTGCAGTTTGGCTAACTATGGTTAGATATCAACTGAAAGGGGTCTGTTGATATGCAAATGTGGTCAGTTATGCAAAACAATAATATCATGCCGCAAAACTCCCCCCAAACAAGAAAATTCACCTGGAGGTACTTCTGGTCTTAATTTGGTAAGTTTAGCAAAACCGCATTAGACAGACATCTTTTTATGCAACCATTTGAAATTAGAACAACCTTAATGATTTTGAATGATTTCAGGAGCTGCAAACTTAAACCTGGTAGATAGATGCATACTGTAGAATACCATGCAGAAATTAGAAGCAATGAAAGTAAATAAATTATAAGACCAGCACTAAGTAAAAAAACTAAGAAACAAAATCGGATCTAGCACTCAAAAAGAATTGCTATATAAAGCAATGCTATTTATTTTTCAAGGCATAAAAACAAATCCAAACACATTAGCCCCCATGGGGTGGAAGGGAATGAGTGGGGGTTCACAATGAAAGGCAAAATATAGTGAAATAAAATTAAATGAGACAAGCGTTTGTATGGGTCTATGATGACAGAGTGATGCCAAGGAGCGTGGTTAACTCAACTCAAGCAAGGAGTTGCATTACATCAGTAATTCCAAAACCCAAATCGTTTATATTACAATTTTTGCCATATTAGCAGAACATCTAGACAATTTAGTTAATCTATTCTTTAAATAGCCTCATTTAAAACACAAATATTTTATTTAAAAAGGGAGCTTCATATCATGACCGTAAATGGGAAACTAGTGTATTTTCCTGTTAAATAGAAGGTAAGTGTTAAAGCAATTACATGGAATCTAAAAGGACGCTCTGAAGTTCCAGCCGGATAAGGGGGCCTGCTGAAGGCTGTCTGAGGCCACCTCTCCGGGAAAAAGTCAGAGAGCCACTTAGAGATTATTGACACCAGCCTATGACACCTCTTTTTTTTCTCATCAGAAGAGGGAAAGAAAATTGAGAGGGGAATATAGCTTTGTTCACTGAGCTTCAGAAATATTTAATGCCATTAGTTACCACTTAGTGCAATGCGTCAAATTATCTTGAGGGTCACCAGTGTTATTGTCCCACACTTTGGAAAATGGGACTTAATGGTTGCTAAGGTCTTTTTCAGCTTTAGCTTTCTGAAATTGTGTGAAGTTAAGAAAGGTGAAATCTTGTGAAGGAGAAAAAACTGCTGGTAGCAAAAACACCAAATAACAAAATGGGTTAGGAGCTAGGGCTTGTTGCTAAAATGCTAAAATGCTGCTGCTGCCCCAAGAGAGAAGCCTTAGAAGACTGAATCAAATCTTCGGAACTGTTCCCATTTTACAGAAGTTTGCTAATGTTGCTCAAGCACGGGATGATCCAGGTGAAGCCCAGTGGAGTCAGGGGTTGGTCAATTTTTAATGACGCAGCTTCTGAGGCAGCAGCCGATTTTGGAGCTGTGTTGTACAAACGTAAACATAAAAGGAAGAATTCCTGGAAATTGTCGTTCCATTGGTTTGTGATGTATTCAGTAGTGCCCAGAATAACAAATGGTTTAGGAAGGCATCCTGAATATTCCCTCTTGATAAATGGTGGGAATAAATATTCCCTGACGTTTTAAAGACTCTTTAGGTTGTAAGTGACATAAACTCGATAAGCAAAAAAGCAACAGTGTTACCAGGGCTAGTCTCCTTTCCTCTTTTCAGGTTGGCTGTTTCTGTATCACAGGCCGCACTGGCTTCAGGCTCACATCCTTCCAGTTTCAAGAGAACAAGATAGCTTACTTCACAACAAGTACTTCCTACACACAGTACTTTTGGAATTGAGTCATGTGCCCATTCCTGAACCATTACCACAGGCAAGGAGAATTTGAGTATGGATTCATGGCCTACATCGGAGATGGGGTGAGGCCAGCCCCATCCAGAAGACGTGCCTGAGAGTGAGGGAGGGAAATGCATGCTGGGAAGGCAATTTCAATAAATGTTCACTGCTTTTTTGAAGTTAGACCAGGGGTCAGCAAGCTTTTTCTTTAAAGGGCAAGAGAGTAAATATTTCATACTTTATGGGCTACTTAGGGTCTGTGTCACACCTGTGTGTGTGTATTATGACCCTTTAAAAATGTAGAAGCCTTCTTAGTTCATGGGTTATCCAAAACTGGCTGCAAGGTTTTTGGGTACATGGGCCATAGCTTGCTGATTCTTGGATTAGATTGACCCCTCTTTTCTGTGTCCCACGATGACTTTTTATGAGGTTCACTTTCCAAAATGCTTCTATAGATGTAAGCCTTAATCCAAAGGCTCCATAAGAGCAGGGACCATGTCTTTTCTTTTTCTCTTTCTTCTTTTCTCCTCCTCCTCATCCTTCTTTCTATTTGCCATGCCTTCTTTTTACCACCCAATATTCAGTGTCTAGCACAATGTCTGGTAACTGAAGTCACTAAGTAAATGAATATTGAGTAGGTAAGAGCTATTTCTCAAAGCCCCACTGACAAAGACTGGACTTCCAGAGGCTTGGAGGAAAAGGAAATTGTCATTTTTGGTGTTTCACTGAGCTGTTATAATTCAGTGATTACAGGAAGGAGGGTGGTAGAAAGAAAATCATGCCAGGATGCAGGAAACCTGTTTTAGTCCTGGCTTTGTGATAGTTTGTGACTTTGGACAAGTCATTTATCCTCCATGGTTCTTTTTGCTTCTTATAAAATAAACTGATTGGGATAGGGAATGGCTAAAGTTTTCTATAGTTCAACATTATGCAATAGGACAAGAGTAGAAGGGCAGGGGAAATTGTGCCTATATTATGGGGTGATTTTGGAAATTGATTTTCAGTTTTGGCTTTATGAAGAAATACTAATGAGGGATAATGAATAAAACAGTCATATAAATACAGCTATAATGGAAGAAGGATTTGCCATTCATTAACTTTGAAAGGAATTTAAAATATTCTTTTCAACTGAAGGCAGGAAAATTTATAATTCTTTTTTCAAAGGATGATGCCTCACAATATGTTAAGAAGCTTACCTTTCTCTGCACACATGGCGGACATTTGTAACTGGAGATATTCCCCACTATGTAAATGTTGTCCAGTAAGTTAATCAAACTTCTACTGAGAACTGATTAAATATCAGGTGCTTAGTTAGATGTCTCAAAGATGGAGAACAGATGGTTCCTTTCCTAAGGGAGTTTTAATCTGGAGAATCATTTAGATCTAGCCAGAAAAACAGAAACACCTCTAAGTATTCAAAATGGGGAAATTTAATGCAGAAAGTAGTTACATAGATGATGGGATTGTTGAGAAACCAACAGGAGATGATATAGATCTGCTACTAGGATGTTTTTTGAGGCCCAGAAAAAGAAATAGCCCATGATAAGTGAAGCGGAAATGCCAGAATTTCCATGAAAGGTGGTGGAAATAGGATTGAAAGGCCCAGAGTAAGGCCGGAAAACCCACCAGATGACTGCATGCATGGAAAGGCTGGGAAGATACACCATATAGCAAAGAGATGAGGAGCACGCTGGTGAGAGAAGACCAGTATCTTTTAGAAGCCTGGTGGTGGCTCCTCGGCAGGCCAGGGCCCACTGCAGGATACACCAATAACAGAACTGGTCTTGCTGATGCTACCCTATGGGCAAACAGAGGCTAGATGGTGACAATAAGCCTCAGGTGGACAGAATTATTGTAATGAATTGAAAGGTCAGAGGAGCAACCAAGAAGACCCTTTCTGCAGAGAGTTATGGAGGAAATGGAAAATGGCATCTCCAGGGGCAGAAGAACAGCCGATAAGAATTACTACAGAATCTGTACAATCAAAAGAAATCAAGGCTGGATAATCAGGAGGCTGAGAGTTATCACTAATAGGGCATAACTGCTTACTTTTTTGCCAGATCTGAGGCAACTTTGGAACCTGAGACCCCATGAGAGGCCAGCTCTCCAGCAAGTAATCACAGCAATGATTCCTCCAGTCCTTCCCCAAAGGGCTGTACAGCCATTCACTCGAGTGACGGTGCATACACTGGGCAAAGGGGCATGCCCAGCTGTTTCAAGGACTGTTGGAGGCAGGATCCCAACTCATATTGACACCTAAAGGCCCAAGTGTCATCACAAGCCCATTAGAGTGGGGCATGGGACAGCAGGTTTGAAGTCCTGGCTATATAGTCCAGCTCTCAATCCATGAGGCCTGTGGACTCCCCTGTTGTCATGCCCCAGGTTTTCAAAGGTATAATTGGGAAGGATGTACTTCAAGGTTGGTTTAATCTACGTGTTCAGCCTTGGTCTATCATAGTGGAGAAGGGCAAAGGGAAGGCTCTGAAACTGTCTCCCACTTCCCAACTCTGGCAAAGATAGTCAATTAAAAATGTCTTTAATTATTATTAGTCTGGCCCTTGCAAGAACCAGATGGATTCCGGAAGATGACAGTGCGCCATGGATCCTCAGCCAAGCAGCAGCTCCATTGCAGCTCCCCTGTCAGGGTGGTCTCTTTTCTGGAGCAGATTAACAAGGACACAGTGTTCTAAAGTATAGCATATTCACAGAGAATTTGAGGGGCAATGAGGCCAACAGATCAGGTAAAGAGACAATTACTATTCAAAAGACAGTTTGTCACTGACAGTTTCCAAGAAAAGGGCATGCCACACTGTCAGGGACCACATGGGGAAGCCCCAGGGTCAGTCAGGAGGCAGAGGACCCTGGGGGTAAATGTGGGCAACAGTCTTCATGTGGTTTCCCGGGGAGGGATGTGTGTGGCAGGGTGAGGAGACTTAGGATTGCCTAGTTTGAATAACTTCAGTGGGCCATGGGGCACAGGAGCTGTCCCTAGTTGTCTGATATCTGGCTTGGGGTGATTAGGGCAAGACGATAGAGGTCCTGAGTGTGAGGGCTCAATAAGGGAGGCGGCTGGGGTATGGGCTCCGAATCGGTTGGTTTACTCTTGCAAAGTGCGTTAGCGGGCAAGTTGTTTACTATGTCTAAGAATTGCCTAGCCCTGGGAGGGGTGGTCCTTCCAGGGCCAGCAAGGCCCCCGATGTCAAAGCATCAAGCATACAGAACATTAAGGACATGATTAATACACACAGGTGCATAGTACATGGTCATTGATCTGGCAAATGTGTCCTTTCATGTCTGATCAGAAAATATTAGAACCAGTCTGCATTCACATGGAATGGTCAATGGTGCACATTCACAGTTTTGCTCCAGGGCTATGTTAACTCTCTACCTTCTATCATAATATACTGTGAATATCTCAGTGCTGTTTGGACATTCTACAGAATATCACATGGGTCTGCTACATGGATAACATCATGTTTGTCAGACTAGATAAGCAAGGAGTGGCTAGCATGTTGGGGGTCTTGACATGACACATGCACTCTAGAAGGTGAGAGAGAAAACTCTGTGAAGATCTAGGGGCCTGTGATACCAAAGCATATTGTAGGGGTCAGCTTATCTGGGGGTGCGACTGTTCAAAGTCGGTGGTAAAAGGGCCCTTTTGCTCCAACTAGGAACTGCTATGCAGGGCACATGTATCTTTAGGACTCCCCAAAGGGTCCAAAATCACTTTTGATCTCATCATAGCTCGACCTCTCTCTCTACCAAACCTGCTCCCTCCCTTTTCTCTGGTGTTGTTCCCAAGAGTACTTCCTAATCAGACTTCTATACCCTAATCTCCATCTCAGAATATGCTTCCTGGGTAACCAAGACTGTGAAAGAAGACTTTTCCTTTATTTTTATTCAAGCATCAAACATGCATGCAAGACTAGGTCTACGAGGACGGATAGGAAAGAAACCTTGCAAAACGAATGGGAACAAATGAGTGCTGTTCTATAAATGACCACCATTGCTTTCTCTGCCCATATCCTTACCTTTAATCCCAGCTGAATGCTGGAGTGGCATGCTGTACCATGTGACCTAATTCCTCCTATCAAGTCATTTTCCTGGTGGCAGTACCTGATGCTGTAATTCATGCACTGGCTGGTCAGTGATAAGTGATCTGATTGGTCTAGTGGGGACACGATGGGCCCGGCCATTCCAATGCTGCATAAGGAGACAAATAGCTGGTTAGCTTTTGTGCACAGGGGATAAAAGGTGTGGAAGGACCAGTTTGGGAATGGATGTTACAAGCTCTGTGCAAGAGATGCAGCGTTGTAAGAGAGCAGGATATAGGATGGAAGTAGATTGAGGCGAGGAGAGGGAGAATTAGTGCTGAGAAGGCCAAGGGCCTTGATTCTTCCTGACTTCATATTTTCAGTTCCTGATGGTTCTTACCTTTTGGCTTCATGTGATACTTTTGGGAACTTTCCCCAGTTGAGCTAGGTCGATTGAATCTCTTTTTTGAAACCAGAAGAACCTGCCTAGAACTGAAGCTTGAGGGGCTCATTTCCTGTTTGATTTGTCGTGTTACTCTCTTTGTTTTGTTTTTATCTCTTCCTTTAAACTGTGAGCTTTTGGAGGTCAGTGTTCTGCCTATTTTAGGGGACG
The DNA here is from genome assembly GCF_030020395.1 of Manis pentadactyla. Taxonomy (NCBI): domain Eukaryota; kingdom Metazoa; phylum Chordata; class Mammalia; order Pholidota; family Manidae; genus Manis; species Manis pentadactyla. The sequence goes on from NC_080033.1 coordinate 40,297,749, forward strand.
TGAACTGAGCTTTTACTAAGCGATAGAGGCTGGGCTAGGTGCTCTACCTGCACTACCTTAGTAGTGAACGTCAATCGTGAGTTGCTATGATTTTCATCATTATTAATAATTACCTTACCTTAAAATTTTCCTAGACAATCTGACTTCATGAGCGCACCCCATGCCGTTAAATATGCTTCCAACACAATGATTTTTAAAGAGCCGCGCAATGTCCCTCTGTGTGATAAGTGTCAGGGAAGGAATGGAACAAGGACCCTGGGAGATTGTAGTCGGCCGGGACTGGGAACTCCCCGGCTTGTCCTGCCTGTCTCACGTCCATTTCCCCGGGAGCTGGGGAAGGGCTCTATGACCTCTGGAGGGCACTATGTTCCCAAAATTCTTCTGAAAACAAGAAACTCTAGCATCTCCTTCATATACTCCTTCCTTTGGCTTCCTTCATCTTATGTTGCTTTTGAAAATTCATGCTCTCGAACAGCTTGAGGCTCCTGAGAATTGGCGCGTTGGGGCTGGTTTGTCCCGGGTGGGGGGTCCGGGGCCGGCCCCCAATGCCCTGCGTCTGCAGGACCCGCCTGGAGCTCTCAGATGGACTGCTTGCGACCCGTTCATTTCTCCGCACAACACCAGGAGCTACCAGCAGATGGCGCTGTGAGCAAGTGCGTTTGCCTAGGTGTGATTTACACAAGCCCTTGAAAGCTTTAAATATTTATCCACAAAATTCAATAAAGCTGTTCATCAAATCTAATGCTTGGAATTTGGGCAGCCCATGAAAATATTATAATATTTTGCCTGAGGTTCCAGAATCCTCTCTTGCATGGTGTGTTTGTATGTTCAGACTCCTGATAGTTGCTTATCACCAGCAGAAAGGAATTCATGTTGCATATTGGAGATTTTGCATAGAATCAGGCCTGGAAAACCTTCCTAAATTTTTTATGTAGATATTGCAAGGATCACGAGCTGCTTACCTAAGAAATCATGGAGTGAGGCACAAGTTTCAGACATCTCTGTATCCTCAGCACCCAGCAAGCGCGACAGAGGGGAAGGGCTCCCATCGACAGCTTAATTCAAGGAGGGGCAGCTGGATAAGGTTATTTAAAAAAATTTTTCACATGTGTATAGAGTGTATATAGCTAACAGTTAATCATCAATTAACCTGATGTGTGTCGTAGTTTAGAAATGCATCTGGTTGTCACAGTGCATGGGTGGATGGGTGAGAAGGAGTCCCCACGGGCATCTATTTAATTTTTTAATTTGTATCTAAGAGTTTTTATTGTAATATAGTTAACATACAATATTATATTGGTTTCAAATGTACAGCATAGTGATTTGACAATTATATACACTATTAAATGCTTACCACTTATTTATTAAATAAGTTACCCTTTGTTACTATATCAAGACATCACAATATTATTGGTTATATTCTCTGTGCTGCACCCACTGGCATTTAGTGAGTAGGATCCAAGGATGCTGAACATGCAGGAAACAGTTCAGCACAAAGAACTGTCCAAAAATGCCATTTACTCTCACTTTAAGAAGCCCTGTATGGCTTCTTTCTAGCTGGCAGTGTTATATAAGCCATGTAACTTCACTGAGCATCAGTTTTTTTCATCTGTAAAATGGAGATACAAATGTTCATCTAGAATACCTCATAGAACTGTGGGTTTCAAATAAGTAACATGTTAATGCACTTTTTACAAATTATAAAGCAAACTTCCTTTGTCCAAAGGAAAGTTTCATCTGTATGCCTAGCCTCACTGACCCCATAGCTGTAACCACCTGAGGCCTGGGTCACATAGGATGGGCTCAACCCTGTTTCCACCTGAATTTTCAACATCTCGGTCGCCAGCTCCACTCTCCTTCCAGTTGCTAAAGCCAGGATCAGAGCCCTCTTTGATTCCTTTTATTCTTTCACCCCCAAAGTCCAGTTTCTCAGCATTCATATCCATTCTACATTAAAACTTAGCTCAAATCAGTCTCTTCTTTTCATCTTTCCTACTTCCACCGCAGGCTAGCTGTGGCCTTTGACTTCCCGAGTGAACCACTGGGGCTAACGGGTTTTAGGGCTTCCACTCTCGCCTCCTTTATGACATTCTTCTACACAGCAGCCAGAGTGATCTTTTAATGATGCACATCAGAGTGTCACTTCCCAGCTGAAATCCCTCCATTGACTCCCCACTTCCCTTGGAATTAGAGCCACTCCATCAGTTGGATTGTAAGGCTTTGCACACTCTGGTCTCATCTAACATCTTTCTGGACCTTTTTATACAGCACTGTCTCTGTGCTCACCAGAGTGAGATAATTCTTATTCCCGAGCTGCCAAACTCTTCCTGTCTCAGTGATTTTGCCCTTGCCGTTCCCCACGCAGAACACTCTTTTCCAGGACTTTTATCTCTTCAAAGTGCAGTTTCACGTTCATCCTTCAGAGATGCTTCTGCTGGCCTCCCTACATAGACCAGTCCTAACTGGCATGTTCCATCCTATTAGAGGTTTCTCCCGCTATCTGCGGCAGTGCTCCTACAAAACCTTTCATAAGTGGAAATGGCATAAAGTGGACAAGCAATTGCCATTTTGTAAAAGCAAAAATCCTTTCTGGATTTCTCTCCGTTAGTAAAAACATGTACTAATGTAGGTTGTTCATAAAAGCGAAGTGGCAAAATGGAGAAGACAAGTAGTGACTCTATAGCATCTTACTATGCTGATGGACAGTGACTGCAATGGGGTGTGGGGGAACTTGATAACATGGGTGAATGTTGTAACCACAATGTTGTTCATGTGAAACCTTCATAAGAGTGTATATCAATGATTCCTTCATAAAAAAACAAAAAGTGAAGTGGCATAAAGTGAACTTTTGAATAGTGGGGGAAACCAGTTTCCTGTTTCTTTTACAATGCTTATCACCCTCTGAAATGATCCCATTTATTTTTTCTGTGTATTAGTTTATCCTTTTAGAGTGTTACTGCCATGAAAGTAGATGCATCCTCTGACCTGCCCTCCTGTGTTCCGAGGATGAGGAACATCACCCAGCACATGGCTGGAGCTTAGTAATGTTTGCTGATGAACGAATGGGTAGTTCTGACTCAGGGTTTCTCATGGGGTTGCAGTCGAGCTGTTGGCCAGGCTCAGTCGTCTGAGGCTTGGCTGGGGCTGGAGGATGTGCTTCTGGGGTGGCTCACTACATGCTGTTGGTGCGTAGCCTCAGTTCCTTTGCCACATCAGCCTCTCCACAGAGTTGCTCATGGCACCGGAGCTGACCTCAGTCAGAACAAGCAATTTAAGAGAGAACAGGGGAACCAGGGAGGCCTTGTATGATCAAATCACCCACTGTCACTTTTGTCATATTCTATTTCTTCAAAAAGAGCCACTAAGCCCCACACACACTCAAAGGGAGGGTAAGTAGAGGCCACCTTTTGGAGGGAGCTGTGTTGAAGAATTTGTGGCCATATTTTAAAACCACCACACCCACGTCATCAGATGGTAAGCCTGGGGCTCTGCTTTGTCTTACCCTTTAGTGACAAGATGGCAAGAGGTGAGAATATGGGTGGTTTCACACAAGCAGCCCCACCTTCTGAACCAAAGGAGACCCAGCCGAGTGACCTGCGACTAGTAACCTCTTCGTGAAGGAGGGCCTGGGAAACACATGCACAGGCTTGATATTTTTCCTTCCTTTTCACACTGACTTCATTCCTTTCAACACTGGTATTTGGTGGTGGGTTCCACAGAAACAAGCTTGGTCCTTAAGCTGCAAAAAAATAAGGCCTCAGTGATAGCAACACAGAAAATCCAAAACTAAGGGAACCTTGTCTCTGAGAATACTTGTTAACTGAAGCAATTAAATCAGCAGGAAGCCATCTGAACAATTATCACACTATGAGGAAAGACTCATTTTAAGGCCTTAGAATAAACATTCTAATAAATAGCTATTAGTTTATATTTGTAAATACCATGGGTCTATCAGGAAATCTGCTAATAGATTTTTAATTAAAGGGAACTGCACATTTATAGTAGGGCTGTGCTGCTTTGACTTCAACATCCTTCCCACCGTTTGGACATGGAGACTTGGACTCACTTTGAGAAATTGAGAAATTGGCTTGATCTCTCTTGGCCAAAGTTGCTGACAGTTTTGTTTTTTTTTTTGGTGGGGGGTAATCACAGATTAGATGATTCCATCAGGAGCTCATTCAGTGATGTCTCTATGTACCCATAGGTGGAAGAACCCAAAGATGTGTTAGCATGACAGAAACGAGAATGTCCTTATAGAAATATAGCTGGTTGCTGTTGCCAGGGAAACAGGTAATGAATGTAGGCAGGAGTCCTGATCATGGTGGCATGTGCAGGTGTTTATGTGAACTTCTCCCCATTGAAAGCTGATGATTTTTTAAAGGAGGTATTAATATCTTACTTTTTGAGAAAAAGAGAGATTTATCCTTTTTGAAGTTCCTTCCAATACGTCACCTCATTAATCTTCACTAAAACCTTGTGAAGTACGTGGCACAGATATGATTATCCCCATTACTTGGATGAAGTAATGGAGGCAGATATGATTTAATGTCATCCAGCAAGTCAAGGACAGGGTTGGACCGGACCCCAGGCCTTCCGGCTATTCCTTGTTTCTCCTCTCCACCTTGATGTTTCCAGATCTTTCTTTAATGTAGAGGTGCCCAACTTTTGGGGTTCACCTTTAAGAATCTGCAGACCTTTTCCAAGAAAAAAAATCCATTTGCACACACACAATTTTATGTACAGTTCAAGGCATTTAATTACACTCTGAAAGTCAATGGTGGACCACTTACGGTTCTACGTATCCAAGGTAAGAACCCTGGCCACTTAACGAGGCATCGTTTACCTAGCAGAGGTTTAGACTTTGTATAAGAACTGAAGGTTCAATTTCTCTAGATTCCCTTGCCCATCAGTTCCCTTCAAGCCTGGTATTTATCAGTAATTAGGGGAAAAGGGCACCAAGTTGAAAATATCAATTTACAAGGGATTCATCCTGTTTGTTACAATATCAGAAGGCACTGATGTTAGCTTTTCCCTTAATATCTATGGGATTAAAGGGTTTTGGAATCAGATATTCCTAACACATTCTCTCATCCAAGGTCCAATTGGGGGGTTTTACTTGGATTTGGCCTTAACTGGCTCTGTTCTATGGGCACCCCCAGATTCCCCCCTTTCATTGAAGTATCAATGGCAAAGTAATATGATAAAGTTCTTACTTGACACACTGAGTAGTAATATGCTAACATTTCTGTATCATGTTAGTATTGCATTAAGCTAATATGACACTAATTCAAGATGACAGGAAAAAAGACTAATACAATAAAACCTTCATCTAGTTCTCTAGGGCCGCCACATGTGTCTGATTTAATTCACCTGAAGCCTCCTATGGATAAGCAGGGTTACGGGGCAGTAGGGCTATTTAAAAAAGACCCTGAAAAACAAAAACAACTGGATATTTCCTGCTTGCCTTTCCCAGTCCCCTGTCCACTTCTAAATCCCAGTTTCTGGGAGGCAGAATAAAGAGAAATGGTCAAATAGGAAGAGTATTGGTTGAATACATTCAGTTGAAAGCATAAGACAGACTTGGATCCAGGTCTAAACTCTGCAAAATATTGATCGTGGGCAAGTAACGTAACTCTTTTGAATTTCAATTTCCTATTAAAAAAAAAACCTCATGGAGCAATTTTAATGGTTAAATAAGACCATGAATACATAGAAAGTATTCAACCAATGATGATGGTGTTGATGGCCCAAACCATATTTCACTGGACCTAGAAACAGAGAGAATTACTTGGAAAACTTGAATCTAGAGATTTACTTAATTTTTTAATCTCATTGTTGTGGTAAAAAATGCATTCATAAAATTTACTCTCTTAATCATTTCTGAGTCCACATTCAGTAGTGTTAAGTATATTCATGTTGTGCAGAACTTTTTCATCTTACAAAACTATTATATATGCTTTAAACAGTAACTCCCATTTCACCCTTCCTCTAGCCCCTGGCAACCACCAGTCTTTCTGTCCCTATGAATTTGACTTCTCTAGGTGCCTTATGTAAGTGGAGTACAATATTTATCTTGCTGTGACTGGCTTCTTTCATTTAGCATAATGTCCTCAAGGTTCATGATGCGTTGTAGCATATATCAGAATTTCTTTCTTAAGGCAGTATGTGTATATGTATACACACACACACACACACATACATATATATATATCTTTATCCATTTTATCTGTATATCTATATACCTATTTACATCTGTATCTTCAAGACCCTGCTTTCAATTCTTTTGGGTATATACCCAGAAGTGAAATTGCTGGGACATAGAGTAATTCTTTTTTTAAATTCTTGAGGAAACACGGTACTGTTTTCCATAGCAGCTGTATTATTTTACATTCCAATCAACAGTCCATGATAATTCCAAATTTTCTACTTGCCAACTTTTGTCTTTGTTTTTCTGATAGTAGGCATCCTAATGGGTATAAGGTAATATCTTATTGTGGCTTTGATTTGCTTTTCCCTAATGATTAGCAATGTTGAGCATCTTTTCAGATGCTTGCTCATCATTTGTATACCATCTTTGGAGAAATGTCTGTTCAAGTCCTTCGTCCATTTTTTAAATTGAGTTACTTGATTTTTAGTTGTTGAGTTGTAGGAATTCTTTATATATTTTGAATTAAACCCCTTACCAGATACATTACTTGCAAATATTTTCCCTCATTCTGTAAGTTGCATTTTCACTCTGTTGATTATGTCCTTTGGTGCACAGAAATTTAAACTCTTTGTAGTCCAATTTGTCTATTTTATTATTTTTTTCTCCTGTGCTTTTGATGTCATATTCAGGAATTCCTTTCTAAATCCAGTGTCATGAAGCTTTTTCTCTATGTTTTCTTCTAAGGGTTTTATAGTTTTAGTTATTAACATGTAGGTCTTTGATCCATTTTAGGTAATTCCTGTGTATGGTATAAGGTAAGCATCCAACATCAATATTTTGCATGTGGATATACAGATTTCCCAACACTGTCTGTTGAAAAGACTGTCTTTTCCCCCATTTAATGGTCTTGGAACCCTTATCTAAAGTCATTTGAACATATATGTGAGAATTTATTTCTGGGCTTTCTATTCTCTATCATTGGTCTATATATCTCTCTGTATGTTAGTAACACACACATACACTGTTTTGATTACTATAGCTGTGTATACGTTTTGAAATCAGGAAGTGTGAGACCTCCACCTTTGTTCTTTCTCAAGATTGTTTTGGCTATTCAGGTCTCTCTAGATTCCATATGAATCTTAGGATGTATTTTTCTGTTTCTGCAAAAAACAGCTTTGGGATTTTGATAGAGATTGCATTGAATCTGCACATTGCATTGGATAGAATTGACATCTTAAGTTTTCTAACCCATGAACACAGGATATCCTTCCATTTATTTGTGTCTTCTTTAATTTCTTTCATCAGTGTTTTGCTGTTTTCAGTGTACATATCTTTTTCCTCTTTGGTTAAGTTTATTCCTAAGTATTTAATTTTTTGAATGCTGTTATAAATGGAAATGTTTTCTTAATTTCTTTTTTGGATTGTTCAAGGAGACTTATTATTTTTATTTTGGTATCATTAATAAATATACAATTACATAAGCAACATTGTGGTTACTAGATTCTCCCCATTATCAAGTCCCCACCACATATCCCATTATAGTCACTGTTCATCAGCATAGTAAGATGTTGTAAAGTCACTACTTGTCTTCTCTGTGCTGTACTGCCTTCCCCGTGCCACCCCCTACATTATGTGTGCTAATCATAATGCCCCTTATTCCTCCCTTCCCATCCACTCTCCCCAGTCCCTTTCCTTTGGTAACTGTAAGTCCATTCTTGGGTTCTGTGATTCTGCTGCTGTTTTGTTCCTTCAGTTTTTCCTTTGTTCTTATACTCCACAGATGAGTGAAATCATTTGGCACTTGTCTTTCTCTGCCTGGCTTATTTCACTGAGCATAATACCCTCTAGCTCCATCCATGTTGTTGCAAATAGTAGGATTTGTTTTCTTCTTATGGCTGAATAATATTCCATTGTGTATATGTACTACATCTTCTTTATCCATTCATCTATTGATGGACACTTAGGTTGCTTCCAATTCTTGGTTATTGTAAATAGTGCTGTGATAAACATAGGGGTGCATATGTCTTTTTCAAATTGGGCTGCTGCATTCTTAGGGTAAATTCCTGGGAGTAGAATTCCTGGGTCAAATGGTATTTCTATTTTTAGTATTTTGAGGAACCTCCATACTGCTTTCCACAATGGTTGAAATAACTTACATTCCCACCAGTAGTGTAGGAGGGTTCCCCTTTCTCCACAACCTCATCAACATTTGTTGTTGTTTGTCTTTTGGATGGTGGCCATCCTTACTGGTGTGAGGTGATATCTCATCGTGGTTTTAATTTGCATTTCTCTGATGACTAGTGATGTGGAGCATCTCTTCATGTGTCTGTTCATCTGAATTTCTTCTTTGGAGAACTGTCTATTCAGCTCCTCTGCCCATTTTTTAATTGGATTATTTGCTTTTTGTTTGTTGAGATGCATGAGTTCTTTATATATTTTGAATGTCAACCCTTTATTGGATCTGTCATTTATGAATATATTCTCCCATACTGTAGGATGCCTTTTTGTTCTATTGGTGGTGTCCTTTGCTGTACAGAAGCTTTTCAGCCTGATATAGTCCCATTTGTTCATTTCTGCTTTTGTTTCCCTTGCCCAGGGAGATATATGTTCATGAAGAAGTTGTTCATGTTTATGTCCAAGAGGTTTTTGCCTATGTTTTTTTCTAAGAGTTTTATGGTTTCATGACTTACATTCAGGTCTTTGATCCATTTCGAACTTACTTTTGTGTATGGGGTTAGACAATGATGAGGCTAATTTTTAAGAATAATAGTTTCTATTATTTTCTTTGAGCAGTTTTAGGTTTGCAGGCAAATTGAGTGAAAAGTACAGAGGAAAATCCCATATTCTCTTTTGCTTGCTGGTATTCTTGCATTCCTACTCTCTCCTCCCCTCCACCCCACACTCACCTGAATCTTCATACACTATCCATATTGTTCTGTAATTACATTTTCCTCAGTAAATATAATGAATATCATCTTATGCAAATAATGTTTTGGTGGGTATTTTTTTCAAAGTTTATATTTGTTATATACAGAGGGTTAGTCTGATATCAGTCACTTCACCATATCTGAAACTGCAAATTCAACTAAATGTGATCTTCATTTGGGGTTTTATAATTTAAAAGTTACTTCTGTTACAAGCCAGATACTCAGTATACAGTACATATGTATTAAATTCTTTGGCTTCTACTTCCTAGTTATGCCTTACATTTATCTATTTCTTTCTATCATCCTACCACCGTCCTCATCCAAGACGGCATCAGTGCTTGCCTAGACTTCTGCAGTAGCCTCTCACTGGTTTGCCCATATTCACCTTGCTCTCTTGGGTTGGACATCCATTCCCATTTCCGTGGTTGTGACACCATTAATGTTTGCCTGGCCTTGCAATCACCCTGGCATTTTCTTGGTTTGTTATACAAGCTGCATTTTAAAAAATGCATCATGGGCTGTTTTCTCTGCTTGGAGCACTCTCCCACCCTTTCCCCTGACTTGTTAATACATATTCACCCTTCATTTCTCAGCTCACTCATCACTCTTTTCATAGACTCCCCAAGTGCGTCACAATTCTGTAACAAATACTTGTGCAGCACCCTATACTTAATTTTTCTACCATTTAATAACTTAAGTGATCATGTGATTGATTACTGTTGTTCTCCCCCTACCAGAACGTCAGCCTCGCGAGAACAGGAGACACACCCACCCTGTCACCGAAGGATTCCTAGCACCCAGAACCATGCTCTGCATGGAGAACAGCCGGAGAAAATACCAAATGAGTCCATTTATGAAAGAAGGATGTGAGAGGGTGGTGTAAAAGCATATTTGGGATAAAACTTTCTTGGTTTTAAGAAACAGGAGTAGATTCTAGGTGTGTTCATGAATATCCTGATGCTAGATTTTCAGAGATGAGGAGTGTGGGCAGGGGGGTAGGGTGGAGCCAAAGACCTCAGCCATTATTTAAGATCTTAACTGGGAGCCCCCTCTGTTCTGAATCCCAACAGCGCCAAGCAATGCCTTTGGACACTCTGGTTTCTTTGGCCAAATCCTTGCCAGGAAGAAAGGGAGGAGGAATGGAAAGAAAGGGAGGAAAAGGAGATGAGATGGGAAGAGAAACAAGCAATATTGTGTGATGAAGCTCTACGTGTAGCAGCTAAGACATTAATGCTGGTCGACGAGATGATCATTCTCCAGATTTGTCTGGGCTTCACTGCTCAGGGAGCATGTTCGCAGATGCCTTTTTATTTTCTCTTTCTACAGCTCTTTGAGGTAGGCAAGACAGTACTTATTATCTTTATTTCAAAGTAGCTTTGATTGTTTTTATTTCTTATTGAAAAAATGATGCATGTTTCCTATAAAAACATTACCAAACACAGATAAACAAAAAGAAGGAAAAAAAATCTTATCACTCAAAAGCTGTGAACACCTTGAGGTATTATCTTTCTTGATCTTTCCCCATGTATGTTCAGAATTCTTATTTTACAGGTGAAGATGAGGTTCAGGGAGGTAAGTGTTGTGTATCTATTTCTTTCTTCATTTGTGTAATTATTTCTTTCTAACAAGCTCTGTATAAAGAAGATTTGAGGTGTAGGGCTGTCACAACCAGGGAGCTACCGACTCATACTGGCACCCACACCTTCAAACTCTTATTTTGAATTCATGTGGCTGTTTATACCTCTCCAGTCAATGAAACCTCATGAATAAGAATTTGTTCTCCCCTCCCAGAAAGGGCTGGCTTAGGTACCAAGAGACATGGTTGGCTGGCTCTGCAGAGTCTGGTAAGAAGGCAGGTTGTGGATGGGAAGCATAAGGAAGCCTCATGGAGCCCAGGACAGATGGACAGACTTTCTGATGCCATATTCTGATGCCCAGCCTAACAGATGACAATTAGCAGTCACCAGCTGTAAAATGACTGTAAATGCTGCTTTGAATAAAATGACTCTTTGTTTTCTGATGCATTTTGCAAAACATTTTAAAATCCAACAATGAACGATTGTTGGCAGCCCAGAGGCTGTGTGGCACTGGGGAAGGGCTGGTTGTTTGCCATGGAAGAGGGCCCCTGCTTGGTACCCTCTCTCCAGCTGGAGCAAGAAGCTTTCGTCTGAAGGAAGGGAAGTGGGCCCGTTCAGAGCTGCTGCTTTCCTGCTGCTTGCCCTGAACAAGTTCCCTTCCTCTCCTCGGTCACCATTTTCCCATCTGTAACTGGTCTTCCTGCTTCCATTCTTGCTCCCTTCAACTCCCGCCCTGTGCCCATTCTCTACAGGGTCTCTAGGAGCGGTTCTTAAAAATGTAAGTTCATTTGAGTCAATCTCCTGCTTGAAAATCCTCCTGTCAGCCCACAGCAATTAGTAAAAGGCTAAGCCCTGTGGGATGGAGAACCATGCGGTGAGGTCTCTGCCATCTGGCGCCCACCTACTTCTCCCGCTGCATCTTTTACCTCACTCTCCCTCGGTACCTAAGATGCAGCCACACCTCCAATGAGTCCAGCTGGTTTCCTGACTGTGGGTCTGAGTTTACTTTCCCCTCTGCTGGGACCTCTGTTTCCTGGAGAACCTGGTAGGCTTTCCATGATCCAGACCACAGCTCAAATACCACCTTCTTTCCTGTCCGTCCCAACTTGAGGGGCCTCCCCAGCCCCACACATTCTCTACTGCTTAGCTCTATTTAATTTCTTTTTTACTTTAATACTACTATCGAGTTTATGGTCTCTCCCCTCCCACTGTCTTGACCCCCGTGCCCACACACACCTAGAATGGAAACTCAGCAAGGGCGGCACCTCTGACAGGGAGATCAGCTTTTGGGTAAATTGGTATTACTTCATGTTACATATCCTAAGAGTTAAAAATTGCAACCAACAAAAAGATCCTCAAGGTTATTTTCTCCTGGACAAATACTTTCTTCCTTTGTAGATCCAAAGTAATTTTTTTGGCAAATGTTATGCTTCCATGCGCATGTCTTCCAGAGTTCCCAGCTGACACCCAAGTGCCTGCAGCCATGTTTCCTCCAGCATCCCAAGTGAAAAGGGGAAATAACAGTCTGAGGACTTTGTCATACAGTCTCTTATATAATAAAGATATTGGTTATTAAGATACTTTTGGTTTATAGCTGTAGTAGATGCTACTCTTCGGTTCATGCCTGCCTGACTTCCAACTGCCAGCACTTGGATTCTTTGCCTGAGAACTTGCTCTCACTTTAGACATTCATTGGCCCCTGAAGCCCAAGTGGCAAAGTGCCAGGGCATTGATGCCACACCCCACCCAGGAGTAACCCTCAACCAATGGTTGATGGCAATCGGTGGATAAATACCCGGCTCCCTTACCATTCAGGTGGGAGAACTCTGAGGTGTGTGTCCTGCTCGGCCTTTCAGAGCCTCTAACAAGATTGAACTCCATTTGCCCGCAGTGGTAACCGACTCCGGAGCACATCCTATATTGGCTGCCTCCCCTCCCCTGTCTTACTTCCCATTCACCTCCTTGTGTTTCTTGAGATCATCTCCCAAGTAAACAACTTGGACTTGAATCCTTTTCTCAGGTTTTGTTTCTGGGGGAACCCAAATAAGATAACATTACAATTGTTGCCCATTACCAAAGAAGGCATTATACCAGACATGCTATTTGTTGTGTGATTTGCCTTTTATCAGCTATGCATAACCATACCAATACATACTGATCTACTTCTTTCTTTTCACAGTAAGAAAGATTCTCTTACTTCTAATTACTATGGGAGTTTTTAACGGATGCATTATAATGATCTTTGAACACATAATGACTGTGTCCCCTCCTCTATACATATTGGCTTCTGAGACCTATTGAAATTTTGGTCTGCATATTTCTTTGTTATGGGTGGCTGTCCTGAGCATTGTGGAATGTGTAGCAACCTCTCTGGTCTCTATAAACCAGGTAACTGTAGCACACTCCCAGTTGTGACATCCAAAAATATCTTCAGAATTGCTAAATGCTCCTTTGGGGGCAAATAGTCCTCTGTTAAGTCCACTGCTGTGTGCACACCCCAGCTCTACCTAAATCTAGAGCTGTGTCCAATTACAGTCACACTCTGTTGGGTGTTAGGGTACATCTTAACTGAAAAGTCACACATTCAAAGATTATTCAAAAGAGTTCTAATGAAACATGGTTTTGGTGTTCTGCTGTTTATTATCTCCTGGGGATTTGTATTACATGTAGCTAAGCTGGAGTTACATTTCCCAGAACTCCTTTCCTTGCACAGTCCTGGGTGAGGCTTGGCCAGGAGAGAAAGCTGCGTGAGATTTGGAAGATAGCAGTGAAGTGGCCATGCTGTTTCAACGGGAGGTGGTGTGGGGTCAGGCGCTGTTGCAGCTCACACCGGATGTCAGGAGTCCGCCGGTCACATTCCTGGCATGGACCACGGTGGGGCCCGTGGTTCTTCTTGCCCCTCCCTCAGCTCTTCTGAATCCTGGATCATGCTCGTGTGTGGCTCCCCAGCAGGTCCCCTGTACTGACAAGGCTGTAGGCTTGGAGGTGGTGAGAGACCAGTATGGGTTCCTGTGAGGACCAGACACCCATCTGGTTCCTCCTCAGGACTGTAGAATGCTCTTCTGGCTCAATTACGGCCTTATCCCCTTCATATCATGTTTCTCTCCTTTTTGCAATGGTCAAGCCCACTGAATTCACGACCAGACACAAAGCAATGGCCCTTCACAGACCACTGTGATTACCAGTGACCTAAATCCTCTGAGTGTCCTGTCACTCATGGTGGCTCTGCTTCTCTGATGGAAACCTAACTGATAGAGATTCTCTCAGGGCTTAGGTAGATCCTGAATAAGAAATTACACATTCAAAGATTCTCAAAAGGGCTCTGATGAAACCATTTTAATGTAGCTTTTGGTATTTACTCTTTATTGTTCCCTGGCAACCATCAAAGGAAGGAAAACTGATTCTTTGCTCTCTCTCTCTCTTTTTAAAATCCACTGCAGCTGTTGCCCTGGGGCATCAGAAGCCCCTAATATTGACTCTACGCAATTGCATAGTGGGAGAATCAAGAGAGGATTCATCATCTGGCAGGATTTTTTCACACTGACTCCGGCCAACTCTCTAAAAACTCAAAATTTGAAAGTGTCCCTCTCGTTTGAGGCTGTGTGCCTTCTCCTTCCCCAGATTTACTCAATGCCATAGCCTCCTCCCTTGTGCAGATGCCCTGTCACCTGGTACGGAAGGGGTTAATTTACCCAACTGCCTGTGGACTCCATGGGTTATTTCATATTTATTTCAATTATATAAGTATACTGGGCCAGTGTATTTATTTTAAATCACATTATCTACAGCTTCCCAAGCATGTGTCAACAAAAAGAACGGTTTCAATTTAGTAGACTTTGAAATGGTGTGCAGTTTATCCTCACTTCAATTACACCCTCTCCGGTAAGTCATGGGCAGCTTCAGGATTATTCAGGGCAAGGTAATGCTATCTGAAAGCATTGATTTTCCCCTCCTCTTGAAGAACAGTTCACTGAAGGATACACTGGAGTCTCCTTTAAGGAAACATAAAAATACATTTCTCAGCGGCAACTTCTGAGAAATATCAATCTTAGGGGCTCTGGGTGAAGCTGCTGGAGAAATGTCTAACCTTTAAAGAAGTTCTGTCAAGCTTGTTGCAAAGGATTGGCCATAGCAAGAATCATGTTTCTTGACTTGAAGTGATGGGAGATGCTCGAAGCAAAGGAACAGGAGAATGTCAGAGAATCCTGAATACTCTATACTTATAAATAAACACAGAGTTATTGGGCATCCACTGTTTACCAAACCTTGTGCAGGAGCTGGGGATTCAGTGGTGAACAAGAAAGATCACAGCCACCTCCCTGAGCATGGCCATGGAATTGTCCAAGACCACATGCTCAGGAGGGTTCCATGCTTGGTTTAATATTCTATTGTCACTGTCTTGAAATTATTACAATCTGTTGAACTAGAGGCCTCACACTTTCATTTTGCACTTGGCTGTGCAAAATTTATAGTCTGTCTTGATAAATACACAGTGATTTCTGCTGTCATGGACCTTAGAGTTTAGTGAGGGAGATACACATGATCTAATTAAGAAAGCTTCTGAAGCCCATTATGATGAGGACCACTAAGAGTCAGGTCCAGGGCAGTCCCCTCAGAGGGATGTAAGAGAGGGACCTAGTAGTGTGGAGTCAGTGAAGACAGCCAGAAGAAGAGCCATTTAAGCAGACATTTGAAAGACAGATGATGCGAACATGCAGAGTTCTCGAGGGGGATCATTCTGAGCAGAGGAAACAGCCTGTGCAGGGCAGAAGGAGCTTGGTCTGTTAGAATCAGAGAGGAGGCCAGTGGGAGCAGAGCATAGTGAGCAGGGGAATAGGGCAGGATTCTCTCTTTGGCAAGGGTACTGAGACCTGGAAATAGAGGTATGCCTCAGAGATATTTTGGGTTAGTTTCCAGACCACCACAATAAAGCAAATATTGCAATGAAGTGAGTCAAATGAATATTTTTGGTTGCCTAGTGCATATAAAAGTTGTATTTACACTACACTACAGTCTATTAAGTGTGAAATAACATTATGTCTAAAAAAACATTGTATGTATCTTAATCTAAAAATATTTTATTGCTAAAGAGTGCTTGTTGCCATCTGAGGAGTCTCTTTCAGTGAGTCACAATCGCCGATCAGAGATCACCATAACAAATATACTAATAAGGAAAAAGTTGGAAATGTCACAAGGGTTACCAAAATGTGATAGAGAGACACAAAGTGAGCAATTGTTGTTGGAAAAAAATGGCAGAGATAGACTTGCAAAACATGGGGTTGCCACAAACCTTCAACTTGTAAAAAATGCATTATCTGCCAAGTGCAGTATAGCAAAGTGTAGTGAAAAAAGTATGCCTGCACTGTGGTCAGATTTACAGATTTTTCGCAGTTGGTGGAGGTGACCCATAGAGTCCTTTCTGTTGGTGCCCCATTATTGCTGTCTGATCCATGAATTAATCTATCTTCTCTTAATATTGTAGTTCCTTGGAAGAGGGGACTGTCTCATAAATACCTCAGTTCCTCAAAGCATTATTCATTCGAAGTTACTTAAATGTAAATGTTACACAAAGAGCAATTATCAGGTATTTATTTGAGGATCCAGAATGCACATGTCATCCACAAACACCCAAAGCCTTGGCAGTATTTACTCACATAGTCTGAATAATGTCTGTAAATTCATTATACCACTGCATGTTGAGTAAACGATTTTATTCTTGTTTGTTCTTTACCTACCTCTTTGACACTTAAGAGCAGGAGTTTCCTAGAACTTGGCTTTCTAGAATTTGGTGAATAGTCCTCGGCAAACTCCTACAGGTTGTGAGTCTATTACTCCTTCATCTGTCCTCTTTGGAAGCTATAGAGAACTGTCTTATTAAAGTCTCTTTACAGGTGACATGGGTGCCATACTATTTGCAAAGGTAAAAAAATTGAAATCCATCGTACATTAGAAAGTTGACTTGGCTGAAGCATTTGTGATTTGAAGTCTTGGGGAATAGTGGAAAAGAAAGTGCTGGGAGAAATACAAGAACCTCCAATGATGAGTGCTTAAATAGCTCCATAAATCACATTTTAAAAGACAGTCCATATGTTTACCAAATTGATTTCTCTGGACAAATGGAAGAAAAATGTAAAGTAAAAGAACAGGAAATTCTACAAATGACCCTCATCTGGTGTTGGGTTTATAACGGTATCCCGTTGACATGTCATTTTATGGCCTGGTTAAAATTCTCAAGCAGACTTGACTGGGAATCATTAGCATAGGAAATGACTTTTGGCTCAGGGACAGTAGTAGGACTTTAAAAATGTTTTATTTCTTTTAGTCTGTTGAAGTGAGTTACATTTGTGGATTTTTTTCTAATATTAAACCATTCTCGTATGGCTGGGATCAATCTAGTATGGTTGTGATTGTGGTTTTTCTTTGTTG
This sequence comes from Manis pentadactyla, assembly GCF_030020395.1. Classification (NCBI taxonomy): domain Eukaryota; kingdom Metazoa; phylum Chordata; class Mammalia; order Pholidota; family Manidae; genus Manis; species Manis pentadactyla. The sequence goes on from NC_080033.1 coordinate 40,314,827, forward strand.
CTGTTTTTCTTTTTTTTTTTTACTATTTTAACCCAATTTAAGTGTAAAATTCAGTGTATTCAGTACATTTCCAGAAATTTTTCATGATCCCAAACAGAAGCTCTGTGTCCATTAAACTGTAACTCCCCATTGCTCCTTCTTTCACCCCCTGGGAACCTATGTCCCTCTCTCTGGCTCTGTATGAATTGGCCTCGGTACTTCATGTGACCGCATTGCAATGTTCGTCCTTTTGCGTCTGGCTTATTTCACTTAGCATAATGTTTTAAAAATTTACCCATGTCATAGCCTGTATCAGAACTACATCCTTTTTTAAGGCTGAATAATATTCCACTGTGTGTGTATGCCACATTTAAAAAATTGACATATAATTAACATATTAGATTGTATTAGTTTTCAATATACAACACAATGATTTGACATATGTGTACACTGTGAATGATTACCACAATAAGTTTGGTTGACATGCATTACTACACATAGCTAAATTTTTTTTCTTGTGATGACAACTTTTAAAATCAACTCCCTTAGCAATTTTCAAATACACAATGCAGTATTATTAGCTATAACCACCATGAGGTGCATAACATCCCAAGGACTTATTTATCTTATTACTGCAGGTTTTTACCATTTGACCCTCTCTACCCATTTTGCCAACACTTTACACCCTGCCTGTGGCAACCATGAATCTATACTCTGTTTCTGCAAGTTCTTTGTTTTATTGTTTAATTACACATATAAATGAGATCATAGAGAATTTGTCTTTCTCTGTCTGACTTATTTCACTTAGCATAATGCCCTCTGGGGGTTCGTCCATGTTGTTGCAAATGGCAGGATTTCCTTTTTGATGGCTGAATAATACTCCTCTGTGTGTGTGTGTGTGTGTGTGTGTGTGTGTGTGTCTTTGTTTAATCTATTCATCTGTTGATGGACATTTGGGTTGTTTCCACCTTTTAGCCATTGTAAATAATGCCACCAGCAGGATTTTTTTGGAAAAGAAATGGGTGTGCTTGCCCTTCTGCCTATCTTTGTTCACTCTGTGATGCTTTCTCATTGAGAGGAGTTGTTGGGATTTGAATCTTGTCCCTGTCCCTAGTGCCTCTGTCTAAATGGGAGTCCTGTGTCCTTTGTCATAGCAGATGGGTCAACACAGTGGTTAAACCGATGGTTTTGGAATCAGACAACTGTGAGTTCAAAATTTGCTTCCACCGCTCCCAAAGTAGAGGACTTTTGGTAAGCTTCTCAACCTCTGTAAGCCTTGGTTGCATCATTTGTGGGAGGAAGTTAATATAGCTACCTGGAAGGGTTCTTGCAAGAATTCAGGTGGTGTTTGAAAGCCATTATCTCAGCTGAGCATGTGCTGAGAGCTGGACTATGTAGAAAGCAGTCAGTGAACAGTACTTTGATGAGAACCAAACAGAGCCCTGGAGGGAAGAACTCTTGCCTTTGACAGTCCCCTTCCAGAGCAGGACAAGTGCTCCTTTGCTGATGAAAAGACTGAGACACTTGGAACATCAAAGCTGGAAGAGATGTAGTGGGACCCCACATGTCTGATCATTGGTGTCATCTGTCAACTTCATGGCTCTACTCTGGGCCACTCACTCAGAATCTCTAGAGAAAGACTTGGAAATACACATCAAAACACATCGGGAATATAGCTTTGAGGAGCTTTCATGCTTGGGAACCTCTCCTTATCCACTCATATTTTAATACTTCAGGTGTTTGTAAACACCTACATACCCACCCATTGAGGGAAGACTTCGGTATAAATTGGGTCTTACCTTAGTTTATCAACTGTGGGACTGAAGAAGGGATCCTTGAATTTTCAGAAACCCACAGCTTTTGGAAAAGGAAACATTCATTTCAGAAAGTAATTATGGAAAAGTCACAAAAAGGTGAAAGATTTTCGAGGAGAGTCAGACATAAAAATGACATTTTGTAAATTGTACTTGGAAAGAATTATTTTAACTGAACTAGCTATTCCCAAGTCTAAATCCCATATGCTTCTATAGTCTCAGAATGTTCAGTTCATCCTTGTCAACTACTTCCTCTTCTAATATGACCTAAATATGCCACTTAAGGAAGAACTACTTAGCAGGAACTACTTGGGGAGCAGTTATGTAAACTGTGCCAGATGAATTTGTGCAGAGAATTTGGTAACCATGGCAGGCCAGCAGGCAGATAATTTTGAGACCCATGAAATCTTCTGCACTTCCTTTTTTGTCTTTGTGAGTGGCTGTCTTTCCACTGAGGGAAATAACTCTCCAACATGCATAAGGCAGGCCTAGGAATTGGCTTTATTCATTCATTTGTCCATACATGTCACAAATATTTATGAAATGCCTGCTATGTGCCAGGTACTTTGGAACTAGAGATGTACTGGTGAATCACACTGACACAATTCTTATAAAGTTAGTGTTATAATATTGCAGGGAAAGATAGAATTTGTATGGATAATTACTAATTTGAATCATGTTACAAAAAGAGAGGTGGTGGGCGCCATGGAAGCATGACCCAACACCATGAGTAAGAAATGAGGGCGGGAAAGCATTTCTACCTTTTGAGGGATGGGCCTCTGGCCTTAGTTTCCTGGTGTTATTAAATTGGAGCAGATGAAAAACAGTATGAGTAATGGCTCTGATACTAACACGACTAGGTGGAGAGCATTATCTTTCTGATGAGAAATAACTGATTTATCCATTTTGACATTCATTAATTGTAACCATGGTGTGGGTCAAGTTGATCTGACTTTTCCCACATGCAAAAAATAAATTTTAATCCTGGAGGCAGCGATGGAAGCTGAGTTGCAAAGCCGCTGTAACAGGCCACAGGGCCCCGAGCCTAGAAGACTGACAGTGAGCATAGAGAAGACACGGTGCCACGTTTTTGGTATTAACCATGTCTTTTTGGTTTCTTGCATTTCTATCCAGCTCTTGGTACCTCTCCATTCAGTCACACTCTCCGTCTGCAGTATCTTAGCACAAATTCAGAGAAAAAGAGTCTCACCTCGATTTTGAGTTTCAAAAGCCTAGGCCTCTGAGGAACAGGAACGATCTGAGTTGTGTAAGAAGAAGACTTCTGGCTTCCAATGCTAGAAAAGATTTCCCAGGTGTGTGGATCATTGCCTGCCTGCGCTGAGAGCCATTTCTCACCTGCGTGCTGCTCTGCTTCTCGTCTCAGCGATGACCCCTGTGGACTCTGTTTCCAGGCTGTCCTGGCCGTCTTGGCTCTGGGTGGTTTTGTCTAAGGCAAGGCACAGCTGTGTCAGAGGGTAGGAGGAAGGAGGCTTCAGGACATTCTCCCTCTTCCCTTTCTGCTTCCGGCGGCATTTCTGACAGTAGCTGCATCACCTGCGTGGTTCCAGCTCCCAGCAGGCAGCCTCCCCTCTCTGGAGCCTGCAGGGAGTGTCTGGACTCTGTGAACAATGCTTCCTCCTTTTGTCCCTCTGTCCCTCCAGCTCTCTAAGTTGTCTCATTGTCTCCTGATAGTCCATCAGCTGTTTTGACACCTTTGTAACTGGCTCTCCACATTAAATGTTCCCAAGTGGCCTAAATTCTATTTTCCTGACTGGCTGTTGACTGATACTCTGAAGTTGTCAGGGGCGGTGCCACAGAAAGGAGAAACCTGGATGGGTTCTGGGCTGAAGGATGCAGACCTGAAGGGCCTGTATGGACCAGACAAGAGTTTCTCTTAGGCACTGCATGGTCTCCATTTGAGCATCATGGATTGGAGCACCTAGAAGCTGTGGGCATTAGCAACCTTCTATCATTTGGCAATTTGCAAAGACTTCTCTTGGCTAGTACCTGCAGTGGACCTTGTTTATGCCCCTAGATTTGGCCCTAAGTAGGCAACCCCTATTTAAGACTTCCTGGAAACCCCGAAGTCCTCAAGACACAGGATGGGTCCTTGGCCTCTAATATCACTCACAGTCCAGGCCCCATGAGGTAAGCAAATGTGCATTTCATCTTGCTTCCTATTCAAGAACTGAGCACGAGAGACTGGAAATTACCTCAGAGGTCATCTAATGTTTCATTCTGCAGATAAGTATGCTGAATAACGGGGAAGGGATTTCTGCTGCCCAAGAACTCCTAGTTTACCTCCCATATACTACATTTTGGTGACTATCAGCATCTTGTATGGAGAATCTCCACTGGTTCCTTTTGTACCCTGCATAATTACATTTATTCTACATTTTAAATGATTTTGTGCTTGGGAGTAGAAAGCTGCTAATGAACAGAAATCTGCATGTGCTTATATCTTTATTGATTCATGCATATTTGGTAGTATAAAAACGTCAAAAACTTATTTTGGGGGTCAGCAAAAGGGAACTCCTTCTGGAATGACACTTGGACTATTAACTATCATCTCAAAACTTGTTTGGGGGCCTATAACCTTCTGAGAGCCTGGCATAAGACTGAAGTGGATGAAGGCTGAAATCTTCCAGAGGCCTTGTGTCACATTAGTGAAATACTTCTAATCACTCTCTGTCATTATCAAAACCAGACCATCTCCTGAATCTCATGGATCACCATCCTTGTTTAGCAGAAGTGCATACCACAGTTGAGAGAATAAATGCTGGCAAGAATTATTGTTATCAGAACAAATTTAGATGGAAAAAGCCCTGGCATCCTTGACTTTATCAGACCACTGGATCATCTTCTTAAGGATAATGACTCCTTATTATTTTGCTCCTTTTCTTTCCTGTGTTCTAAAAAAAGAATAAATTCCAAGAACTCAGTGTTCATGGTTTCAACTGTTTTGTGTTGAGGATCCTGAGCAATTTGTCTGACTAACTGGAAGACACACGTATTTTGCAACACTTTCCCCTCCCCAGAAATGATTTCTTCATCTGTAATAAGGAGATGTGTTCAGGCCTAGGTAGATTATCTGTGAGATAATTTGGCAGGTAAATGTGAGACCCAGATCATCTCTATTCCACTCCTTGTGATATCCCAATTGGCATTACTAAGGACTCGCACATGAAGTTTAGTATCTGTATCTGTGCATGAATTTAATCAGCTCCATCAGAATCCTTAAGGAATTACAATAACAGTGATTCATTCATAATTCACAATTTCCATTATCTTCTTTCTACATCTAGTGTGGGGGGTAAAATTTATGGCTTCATTTACACTGTGTTCTATGAATAATAGAAGAAATACAGTAAAGACCCATGGAATGTTCTTGCTGCAGACGCGCTTTGGAGTACATCTGCATCACAATAGCCTGCTCGCCTTGGTACAGCCAGGGTCCGCCAAGCATGCAGCTGCAAAGGGGGCATTTCAAAGGGGCCATTTTCATTCTACAGTCTTCTCTTTCTTTGAACTTCAAAGCAGAATGAGGAGACCTTAAATGATACGGGTAGGTAAGTGATGAAATTGTTATCATCAGGTATAAAATGTCTTTAATTATGTGTATGGGGAAACACAGCCATTCAGTGGAGCAAATGTTTGCTCAGAAGGATGTCTGGCTGGCAGGCAGGAACAAATTTAATCTCAGATTTCTTTGAACTGCTGAGGCCTTAAAGATAATCTAGCCCAAAGCCTCCCTTTTGCAAATGGGGAAACCAAGGCATAGAGAAAGAAAATGACTTATTCAAGACACCATAGAAGAGGGAAGGTCAGGAGCACAATCAGACCCCTCACTCCAGGTCCAGTGCTCTTCCCAGCAAACCACATTACTTTTGTTTCAAACACAAAGCACCTGGCTTTGTGACGTAGCAATAAAGCTAGCAGTAATCCTCTTGGAGAGGGATTTTCAAACATGGAGCAAAGACATTTTCAAGGATTTTCCCCCTAAATAATAATCTCTCTCAATTGAAAATCTGCACGGAAAAACAGTTTGAGATTTGAGGAAAGAAATTTGCCATACTTCTGCGATTAAGTAAATCTCATTTTTCTTCTCCCAAGGAATGACAATAAAGCTGATGAAAACCTTACAGCGTTCAGATTTCTACGCTTGGTGTCTAGTAGTATCCCAGTACAATTTTTTCATCCACAGAAGAATAAAAACCAGCCTGTATATTTAAAGAATGGTCTGTCCTTTGAATCAGTAGCTTTCCAGTGACCATATGGAGCATGACCTAGCCAAACCCCTTTCACTCAGTAGAGGTTCAATGCATTTCTGTCGAAAAGATTAAATTAAAAAATGTGCTTTTACTTGTAGTCTGTTGGGCTATAAAAAGTCATTTCTAAAACATATTCTGTTCATCAATCCCTTTCCTGTGCCATGCTTCCTACTTCCCCACCCTTGGTCTCTTCCTATTTTGTATTTGAAGAAAACACAGATCACAGAAAATCATTATATATAAAGTCTTTGGGAAGGCTCTCTTGTTTCTTACTGAAGACTCACATAACATGCTCTGTCTTTAATTTTATTAAAGTAATTTAGATATCATGTTAGTGGGGAGGCCTTTTGTAGCTGGAAAGGGCAACTGCTATTAGCAGGCAGAACACATACAAATTCAACAGCACTGTGATTCACAGATGCATATTCTCTGTGATCCAACATGTCTAACACATTTAGTCATGCACAATAAAAACCAAACAAAAGAATCACCCATTGGCCTTTCACTGCCTGCTTCCCACCCCAAGCTTTAAGGAATTCCTCCAGTTATGCACACTAAAACCAAAAAACCAAAATAATGTGTTGCTCTTCTGCACCAAGTAAGTAGGAAAACTGAAAGTACATTTACTATAGACAGGGAAAAAGAAGAGAGATTACCTTGTTTGCTTTCTTGTACTAAGTGCTTGCACCACCCTTTCCCGGAAGTGTAATTTGGCAGCAAGCTGAATGCACTATCCAAAGAAAATTCTAGTATGTAGGGACAGAGAAGTGTTAAGCTAACAATAGCAACAAACTTGAATTTCAGTACTTTTGCAAAGTAATCAAGATCCAGTCTATTGCCCATTTCAAACCTTCTCCCCCTAAACTAAATTCAGCTTGGTTAAGATACCCCTAGGGTTCCAGGGTCAAACCACACCACCTGCCTAATTTCTCACTGTCTATTTTTAACACAGTAGGTTGTTATTCATTTAGTTAAGAATATGATCTGCTCATTTAGCATATGATGAAGAGCAGACTTTTGATTTTGATCTGTACACCTCTTGAGGGCTCTGAGAACTGGATGGTCTATTGGACCTCTCTCTCTTTCTCATAAACTTTTCTTTTCCCTTCTCCTCGATAATGGGGAGGGGAAGGAAGTGGATGGAGAATTAAACTTATCTGTATTTTGTTCATGGACCCTGACTTTCTTTCATCTGGTCATAGAGACTCAAGTTTTGTTTGTTCAATTCTACTCTGACAGTTTTCTTTTGAAAAAGATATGGATATAAAATAAAACTATTAACTTTACTTTGTAGGAGCAAAGAGAGAATGTTTCTACTTTGTGGGGGCACAATGCAACCTTTGTTTCTCTTTCGGTAAGTGCCTTTTAACTCTACTTGATTTTATGTATGTGTGTATTTATTTTAGGTTAATGTAGTTAAGAGCAGGAACAAACTTGTAGTTAGTACCTGAGAAATCCAGGCAAGATTGGCAACTTGGTAGCTTAAGGGGAGATGTAGAATACCGAGAGTGAAAACATGGCAATTATGCTGTTCTAGGTAAGTTGTTTTCAACCAGGGGACATTTGACAATACCTGGGAACATTTTTGATTATCCCAACTAGAAACCAGGGTTACTGCTACACATTCTACCATGCACGGGATGGTCCCACAACAAAGAATTCTCCTGTCCAAAAGGTCAATAGTGCTGCTGTTGAGAAACCCTGCTCTAGATCAAGTCTTACCTGGAATATTGTGTCTGGTTCTGAGTCTTTTACTTTACTAAAAATTTTGCCAATCCAGAGCTTGTCCCAGGGGAGTGGCCAGAAAACAAGGTAGGTACTTGAAATAGTATCAAACAAGATACCAGGAGAGGGACCAAGGCTGTTTAATTCAGAGAAAAGGAGGCCCAGGAGACATGGAAGTGTGCTCTGTTACTGCAGAGACTGAACTCAAAGCCACAGGGAGAGACACTTTGGCTTAACATAAGGAAGCCCTTTCTAACAATCAAAGGTACCAGCAGTAGCATAGGCTCCCTCATGCAATAATGAGTTCCCTGTGAACTGGTTGAATTGCAGTAGACCCCACTAGAATTCAAGTTCCCTCAGAGTAGTTTAAGTGCCCATCTTCCTCACCACCGGATCCCCCAGGGACTGGCACAGAGCTCAAGATATAGTAGATACCTAAAAATGGCTATTGGATGAACTGTGTTTTGATTATTTGTCAAAGTAAAGTATATCAAAGTATAGGGCATTCAAGGATAGAAATACTCCAATTTTTGTTTTTGGTTATTTCCCCTGGACACATATTATTGAAATTTTAAGGCAACAGTAACTTGAACTGAGAGCTAACAGAACTCAATAAAATAATTTTAAGCTGCATTTGGGAAATTCATTTTCAGAGAATATGAATCCATATGAATTGATATGAAAGGTGTGTCCCACTTTCAACAGTCCCAATATAGTAGATAATCTATAGGATGTATATTTTTAACTTTTCATTAAAGAATTACAATCAGGGAAGTGCATATGAAACAAGTCTAAAGATTGTTGAGCTTAATTCATTTAGTTTTTTTCCCAACTTTACTGAGATATAATTGACATATGATTAAGTAATTTAAGGTGTTCAGTGTGATGATCGGATACACATATATATTGCAAAATGATTGCCACCATAAGGTTAGTTAATACATCTATTACCTCACACAGTGACTCATTTTTTTGTGTGGTGATAACATTTAAGATTTACTTTCTTTGCAACTTTCAAGTATATAATACAATATTGTTAACTATGTCATCATACTGAATATTAGATCCCAGAACTTGTTCCTCTTAACAAATGAATATTTATAACATTTGACCATATACTTTGTTGAACTTTTACAAACTGAACATACTGTGCCTCTACTGTCCAGACTGAGAGACTGAGCATTTCCGGTACCCCAAACCCCCATTCTTGTTCCCTTCTTGTCAAAATCCTCTCCACCAAGGAAGCTATTATTCTGACTTCTAACAGCATTGAAAAGTTCTACCTGTTTTTGTACTTTTTATAAAAGAATCAGTGTGTGTACTTTTTGTTTCTGTCTTCTTTTGTTCAACTCTGTGTTTGTGAGATTCATCCAAATTCTTATGTGTGGTTGTAGACTGTTCACTCTCTTTATTGAATAGTATTCTGTGTGTGACTCTTCTACAACTTATTTATCCATTCTGTTGTTGATGGGTATTTGAGTAGTTTCCAGTTTTGGACTATGACAGAGTGCTGCTATAAATATTCTAGAACATGCTAGTATCTATTATGCATGGCTGTGTGCAAAACCAAACAATAAACCAACAATGACATATTGTTTCTTATGATTACGTGCCTTGGCTTGGCAGTTCTTCTGCAGGTTCTTTCTGGACTCATCATGCAACTGTATTCAGCTTAAGACAGCCTCACTCACATTTGGCAGCTGGTGTTGGCTGTCAGCTGAAGCATCTTGCCTCTCCTCCACATGGGCTCTCATCCTCCAGTAAACTAGACTGGCTTTCTTACATGGCAGTCTCAGCGTAGTGTTCCCAGAAGAGTAAAGTAAAATCTACAAAGTATCTTGAAGTCTAGGTTCTGGAACTCACACACGGTCACGTGGCCAACCCATATTCAAGAGGTTGGGAAATAGACTCCACCTTTGGATGGGAGGATGTGCTAAATATTGTAGCCATGTTTTCAAATCTATCCCAGTATCTTTTGGTGACTATTTTACACATTTCTGTTGCTGCTGAGTCATAGGTTGGTAGATATTGCCAGTTTTTCAAAGTAGTGGCTCAATTTCTACCCCCAGCAGCATGTATGAGAGTTTGGGTTTCTCCTCAGCTTTGCCAATATTTGGTCTTTTAGAATACCACTTTATTTTAAAGAGTCTTTTCTAGTTGAATCAATGTGAAAGTACATCCAAATAGTCAGCTTTCCTAATGCACAAATTTAAACTTCATTGTCACAATATATTTTGTATGCAACCCAAAATAAAAAAAACCCTCCCCAAATCTTCCCTCTTCTTCTGGATAAAGCAAAGCACTTGCATGCTTCTCTGTTGGGTTAAAGGCCAAGTCCACACATTTTTTTTCCTGTTCCCATAATAGGCATTATTGCCTCTTTAGTTTCAGAAAGATTCTAGACACCTTAGGCCACACTTTTAGTCTAGGTCTAATCTGTGAAAGATCCCAAAGTCTATTTTGTAAAAAAAGAAAAGAAAAAAGGGCTTTCAGACTAAAGTACTTATATTCCACAACACCAGTCTCTGTGTGTAGCCAGGCATAAATATTGGCTCACAAACTCTGATGGATGAGAAATGCAGTTATTTTTTCATAATGAAACTTAATTTGCTGGTGGAACTGTCATTCTGAGAGGGATGCTGGGGGGTTGGTAGAGACTCTCAATTCAGAATCTATTATATTCAGCCCTGCACATTTCTCCCGGGGCTGTATCTAATTTCTGGGGACCCTACTCAGAAGCTTTGTAAAGAAAGGGTATTGAGTCCTGGACCCTCAAATCTCACTGCTGGCACTTGCTGAGATGTCCCGTCTGGCCTGGGTTATTGATCCACGCTGCTGTGTTGCCCTTCTTTTCTGGAAGTCTAGCCTTTTCAGCTATGACCTTCGTCAGCTATTTCTGCATCCCATTTAGGAACATGAAATGCATTTGGTTGCCCTCCTGTTCCACTCAGAGGCCAAGGGCAACCTGCCGGGTTTGTCCCAAGGCCCTTCATCATGAAGACACTTCTTTTATCCCCACATTGTGCTGGACTGCAGACAACCCCAACTGAGATCCTTCTTTGTCCCATGGGACACCTTTCCTCTATTTGTTGACTACCTCTCTTGGCATCTATTGTTCCGTGAATATACTGGACTCAGCTGGGAAGTGGGGAAAAGGCAGGGTGGGCTTGAGGGATTATGCGAATGTATCCTTTATTGCATCCTGAGTTCCAAACACATTGAGAAAGATAAGTGGATGGAGAGCATCATTCATGCATTTATTCAAAGTACTTATTGGGCCCCTAGTCTGTGCCAAGGAAAGCTGGTATCTGAGAAGTTGATTTAGGTCTGAGTCAACAGTGAGCTTACAAGACTCTGATGTCAGTTTTATATTTTAACTTGGCTAGGCTATCAGACACAGTTATTCAGTCAAACACTAATCTAGGTGTCGCTATGCAGGTATTTTGCAGATGTGAATAAAATCTACAGCCAGTGGACTTCATGTAAAGGAGATTATCCTGGATAATCTGGGTGGGCCTGATCTGATCAGTTGAAAGGCCTTAAGAGCAAAGCAGGTTTTCCTGAGGAAGAAGCAAGTAAGCTGTGAACTGCTCTGTCAGCTCCTGCTGAGTTTCCAGCCTGCCCAGGCAGCTGCCCTGTGGAGTTTTGGACTTGCCTCGCCAGCTCTCTCAATCGCTTAAGCCAATTCCTTGCAATAGATCTCTTTCTGGTGGAACTTTGACTGATACCTATACCTGCACAGGCCGTCCTGGGAAATGCTTCTAGTAGACAACCAGCATACAAAAAGGAGAGAGAGAGGGATAGTGAGAACTACACATTTCCACTTTCTTCTCCCACCTTTCCCTCATCTGGGACTGGAACGACAGAGGTCAGGAATATTATGGGAAAGTAGATTCCTCATCACAGAAGAAAACATCGTAAGTCTTGCCTCACTCCTTCAGACACTTGGTGCAAAGCAAAGAGGACCAGGCACTGTGAGAGAAAATTTAATTTTTCATACTCAAATTATAAAAAGCTTGAATATTAGATCTACCTTATTTTGCCAGCTGGAGTACCTCTGATGAAATTACTGCCTTTGATAAAAATGCTCACTGGAAGAGCTCAGAATTCATTCTTTTCCTTTATTCAACAGCATGTTGTTTAGAACATTACCCATTATATTCCAATCCAACAGGATGCCAATTGTAATTAAAACTTTCAAACAATTGTTTAACTAAGTTCAAGACATCATATTACAAATACTAATGCAATGCATTTTAATTCATATCTAGTCTACTTTACATATAATATCTGCTGAGCACAGAAACTTTAGATTATAGGGTCTGGAGTCACTTCCATATGTTTTCTATATTACTTCTGTTCATTGCACATTATCATGGCAATTAAAAATGAGGTCCTGGAGCCACACAGACCTGATTTGTGATTCTAGTTATGGCTTTTATTGGTTATGTGTCTTTGTGTAAAGAAAGCTGTCTGAGCTTTGGTCTCTGTGAAATGGGGATGATAATTGTACATTGTTCTAAGGGGAATTGTGATGAGTTAATGAAATAATGTAGGTAAAGTAGTTACTGTGACATCTGAGCAAAGACAGCATTTAGAATTCATGCAGTTTACTGATTTACTTTTGTTCACTCCTAAACACCACTAAAACTATACTAAAAGAAATTTTTTATTTTGTTTTGTTTTGAATAAATGAGTGAGAGGGCAGACAGAAACAACACATTTTTGCAAGCCATTAACAGATAAATAGAATGGTAAATGACTTGGCACAATTGAGAAAATCAACCTGATTTAAACTACAGATCCAAACCGGGAACACAAGACAGGGTGAAGCAGGGGATCAGACTGGTTGAAACCTGTTTAAGAACAGTCAGACCTCAAATGCTCCCTCTCCTCCGGCATATAGCTGGACAGCTGCTCCTCCTTCATCCCCCAAAGATCAGAAGTTTATATTTTGGAAAGGTTAAAACAGAGGATCTCTGTATTGGGGAACCCCAGTCATACATACAGTAGGTATTACACTACTGAATACCCAGAGTTTAAGTGAATGAATGAAATCTGGCTGCTAAGACCCCCAGTTCTCCCTTAACTCAGCTCTGGGAAGTGACATTCAGGCCTTTTTCTTCCCTCAGAGATGAAAAGAGTTTTTTGGAGGGAATCTGATCTGGTTTACGAATGTCTTGCAAGCAAGCAGCCCCGCCAGATCACCTGGTAAAGTTCATTTCTAATCTGTTTTTTCTACCCGCACCCTTAAATACAGCAGACAACTGGATGACTAGACATAAGAGAAAACTTCAACACTGAAAACTAAAAATAAAAGTAATTGAAGATAATAAAAATAAAAAATAACAACAAAACAATCTAATAAAGAATAGACACCATGCTGGGAAAAGAAATTAAGAAAAAATTCTTCCATTATTGTATGCATAAATCAAGAACAGGATGTTTTAAAAAAGGAAGAGTTAGACAACAAAATAGAACTCTCAATAATTAAAAATGACAGCATAAATGAGAAATTCAACAGAAGAGTTTGACAATTAAGCTGAGGGAAAGATTAAGCGAAGAAAATCTCCTGGAAAGTAGGGTAAAAAGATGAAGTGATAGAAAATAAGAAAATTTAAGGAACTAGTTGAGGAAGTATGACATCTGAACAATGAGAGTTTCAGAAGGAGAACATGGAGGGAGAAAGGGAGAAACAATGGAAAAACATTTCTCAAAAATGGATGGCGAATTCCCAAGTAGGGAGAACCACTGAGTTATAAGCACAGTGGCTAGAAACAGACCTACATCAGATCTGCATATCTCAGAACGCTGAGGTCAACAAAGAGAGGGGGGAAAAAACAGTCACATACAAAGGATTAGGAATCAGAATGATTTCTAGCTTCTCAACAGCCATGCTCGGTGCTGGAGGACAATGGAGAAATGCCTTTAGAATTTGAAGAAAATTTATTCCCACTGGGAATTCTATACATAGTCAACTATCAATCAAGTATGAGAGTGGAATAAAGATTGTTTTGGTAAACAATGTTTAAATAATTTTGTCTCTCATGTATCCTTTCTCAGGAAGCTATTGAACGATATGTTCCACCCAAATGAGGAGATAAACCAATAAGAAGGAAGACATAGGTTTCAGGAAAGAAAAGAACACAAGACACAGAGGCAAAGGGAATCTAGAGGAAGATGTTGAAGGGAGACCCCAGGATAGCAGCTGGGCACTAGGCCTAGAAGGCAACCAATTCAGGTTGAAGCATATTTGTGGCCTCTGGGAAATATTTCTCTGAGAATAGGAAATTATAGAATATCTGATTGTCTAAATATTTTGAAGAGATTTAGACAAAAGACAGAGTTTGGAGTTGAATTAGTGATAAGTTCACAGAAAACAATACAAATAAGAAAACAAGAGAATTATCTCTAGGGCATCTAAAGTTTGTACAGGAAAAAAAACATAATCATTAGTTTGCTCATGACTTAGCTGGGAACAGTGTTTACACAGTCATAATGCCAACAATGAATATTGACCCAGTAAAATTACAAAATAGTTATATTGGGAAGTTTGGGGGAGTGGAAAGTTACATTCAGAGGTGCTGGTGAGGGGGCAGGAGAATGAATAAAAGCTCAATAGTCATTATCCATAGAAAGAAATTAAGATAATACATAAATAATCTCTTCAGAGAGTTGGAAATGTGGTCTCTGGGAAGGTAGAAGTGGGACAAAGGGTGAGGAGTTGCTGAGTTTTGTATAAACCTGTATAACTCATTGACTTTTAAAATATGTGCATTTATATATTTGATAAATATAAAAATTTAAGAAGTCTTAGCACAGTGCCTGTTGTCTAACAAATCCTCAATTGTTAGTTCTTATCTTTAATTGTATTATCCCTAATGTATCAATCCTGAGCAGATGCGAAAGCAAACAAGGAGAAACTTCCTTGATGCAGAACAATTCAATCTCTGTGTTAGGTCTAAAGAGTTTTTTTATGATGGTCTAATTGTTGAGTTTCAATGAAAATATGGAACCCTCAAGGCAGGAAGTAAAAGAGAAGAAGCAAATCATATTATTCATTGACTGTCAACTCTGTGTCTGGGATGGTGACCTCATGTAACATGATTTCACTTACCCTTAGGACCGCTGATGCTCTAGGTATTATCATCTCCAATTTAACAGTAGAGAGTCAGTCTCAGAAAATTTAAGTAGAATTTCCACTCATCGCACTGTACGGAGTGGATCAGGAGGTGGGCCCAGCTGGGACCTAATTCCATGCTTTTCCCCACCGCTGACCATTGTCATTCATAGCATCAAAAAGTGTATAGGCAAAATCTCATGACAGTTTCATAATAGATCAATGAAAGAGTCCGGACATTTGGAGGGCAGGCATAGCAGGCAAGGCGTGACTAGTCAGTGTTCTCTTGTCAGAAAGAGACCCGTGGGCTGCCTGCCCTGGGAGCCGACCCAGAGGGGTGCCCTTCTGCTTTTGTGGTTTGCAGAGTGCCCACTGTTGCCAATCTTAGACCCACAGAACCAGTCCTCTGTTAGCTTAATCTTTGAGCTTCCTGACAGAACAACTTGTTCTCCTTCTTCCTGGTGCGATAGGTGAAGGCTGAATGTAAACAGCCTTTATTTTCCCTGTTCAAGATGTGGAGATGCAGTTGAAGCCAGCAGCCTGAGTTAAAAGGGTGGTAGTGGGCTAATTAAACTAATGGACCATGGGACGGGTGAGGCAACACCCTGGACACAAGGGCCTTACACTGTGATTCTTCCGATTTAACCCTAGTCCAAGTGGTCAAAACTGGTGAAATGGAATTTAGGACTACCAGTAATCTTAGGCATACCTGGAGTTGCACAGGGAGAGATGCTTTTTGTAGAGAATGTGGAATATATGGAAAGCATGTGGGAAAGAGATGGCACACTCATAATGGCTAAAAGGGTGCGCTGACTGCATGGACTTTTTACAAAAGTGCCAGCAGGATAAGGGGACCCAACAAAGAATGGTGAAGCACTCCAGGCCAGGGACTGTAAGGGGCTGTTCGCACCCCTAAGCCTGATGGGCCTTTGGAAGAGAGAGTTCACCAGAGCCTGCAGACATTTGTAGGTATAGAAGAGAGCTGTCTGATGGGGCTGATAGCATAGGTCGAGGGATAATCTCTTCCAAGCTGTACCAGTAAGGAGCAAGCCCTGGGACTAAATGCTCCCGTTATTCCTCCCACCCTCTGATCACCTGGTCTTCCCTTCGTTGAACCCAGCTAGAAACCAGAGGGCAAGGCAATGTGTTAATGCCGTCCCTAAAGGTCAGCCTCCCACAACACAGAGCAAGGTGCAGACGGCTGGAGAGTGGGTTTGGAGAGAGCAGAAAGAGAGCAAGCCACACACAGGTATGAAAAATGAGTCCCCAGCCTGTGTGACCTCAGTGCCGCCCTTGTAAGTGGGTCTCGGCGATTGCTTTGGCCTCCCTTCTCTTCCTGTGCGTCTCTGCTGCTCTGTAGAGGCAGCGCTCCAAACGGTGCCAACTCTTCTCAAGGAGACGAGCACTCACAGCGAGTGTATTTTTATTGTGAAGACATCTGCACCTTCTTGCCAGCCAAAAATAACATATGGAAATATTTCCCACATTTTCACCAGGGGGCACTCACTCCTTTCCCATGGATGGCTAGAAGTGCTTTTTTGGAAGTATTTGCTGGCCAAAATAGAATCCTTTTTGTAGCCACAGTGAATGGTGGAATCAGGTCTGTCCTGAAGTAATTTCTAGCCAAACAATGTTTCTGTTTTAAATAATATGACTGGACTCAGAGTGTGCCTTCCTGGGAAATGTTTATGATCCAGCTTGCATGTTCCCTTTGGAAAACACTTTGTGTCTAAACACTGCCTTGATCTTCTCTCATTGAAAAGAGTAAAAGAAGAAGACTTTGAGAAGATAATCTACGTGTTTAAATCTGTTAGGTACACTTTTCAGAGCCGAAAGCACAACAAATCAAAACAGGTGAGCAAATCCTTTCTTTGGGGACTGCCTTGTAACCCATCCCTGTGATTCATCCTGATGATAAATGAAGGCTTCCTAGGGGAAACATGTTTTCTCCAGTATAAATTCTCCTGAACAGAAAGGCATTTGTTTGGTATCATATCAATCCTATTTAGCTATTAGGTATGAAAGTGACACACTCTTTGTCAAAGGAACCATACAAACAGTTGAGTAATAAAACAATGTACGGGGAGTGGGTGGGAGGCCTCAGACACATACTTCTAAGAATCCCCTTAGAAGAGTGATTGTGTTTGAGGCTTGATAAAAATCACTGTAGATCTTTGATTCCTTTTACATGCTGTTATAACTACAGGGAAATGTGAAAATGTATTAAACTATGCAGAATGAACAATGATAGGAAAAACTGGCATCTATTGCTCTTTTGAAGTCTTGTTATAGAGACTATTTGGTCTATCACTAAATTGATTGATCAATAGGATAGATTAAAATTGGTTTGTTTTGATAAAAAAGCTCATCCTTTAGTCTGGAAACTTATATAGTGCAATGAATAAGAGCAGAAGTTTTGGCATAAAAATCGATCTGGATTTGAATCCTGGCTTCAACATCTCTTATCTCTGAAACTTTGGGAAAGCTATTAACCCTCAGAGCCTTAGTTTTATGGTATATAAAATGGGGGAAATTATGTATATACTTCATAGGATTGATGTCAAAATTAAGAATACCACACAAGTGAAGTATCTGGTACATAAAAACACTCAATGCTTAATGAATATTGTCATTTTTATAATAAAACAATTCCATCAAAATTTAGAGATAATTTAGAGATAAAAGGTTTTTAAAGAAATCATCACATGGGTTGAAATAATTCATTACTGGGCCTTTTTTCCTCCAGTTGAGTTTAGTAGCCAGCTATGGGAGTGCTAATTAGTTATTTAAAAAACAACAGCTGTTTGAGTGAATTTACTGTTATAAAACATAGGATCCTAGCGCTGGGAGGACTAACAGATTCATCTCATCCAAACCTCTTTTCAGACCAAGGGAATTCTTTTAGAAATCTTCAAAGTAAAGCTGATTTGAAAGTATGGCTAAATAACTGCAGTTCCTCATTCATTCAAAATTGTAATTTATACATTATCTTTTCCCTTATAAACCAGTAAGTGAGAGGAAGAGGGATTTCTTTTTATTTTCTGTATTATAGCTACTAAGATTACTTTCACTGCTTTACGAAGAATTTTGAAACATGCTAGAGAATCTCTTATTTCAGATTTTCATTTAATTAAATTTCATTCAGTTAAAATGAAATTTGATTAAAGAATTCTTTCATGTGTGGGACAAAGCTACCTTGTAGAGCTTGAGCTAAGAAGATCAAAGTGATCAGGGCCATCACCTGCGGCAGGTTGGTCTGTTTTAAGAGTGTGCATTCATTTGAGCGCACTCTGGTCCTACAGCATGTATTGGGGAGGATGAGGTGTTTGCTCAATTGAGGGTCACGCTTTTCTCATGCCTCTGTATGGGGCGGCCAGGAGCATCTTACATAGATAAGAGTCTTGGTCTAGCTTATTTTTTGTATTATTAAAAGCAAAAGGAGAACAACGGACTGGTATAAGGCTGATTTTTTTCATTCAATATGATCTTCTATGCCCAAGGTTTGTTTCATATACTCTAACCGTGTTTGACCTTCCAATTTGGCCATTTTGCCATTATATCTATCAGGGAATCTACTCATGGGAAATATGTTGATTGTTCCCATGGAAGTTATGCTAAATGCCAGATAATGGGCAGAGTTGAGATTCTAGCATAACCTCATAATGCAATCCAGGAGAATTTTCCCAGGCCAAGATAATATCTCTTTCTTCTAAGAAGCCATAGTGCTCTACTTATTCTGCTCTTACGGTATTTTAATTTCTATATACATGATTGTAATTTATTAGTAAACAGTGTTTTATAAAGTAATAGCATTAAAACATGGATGTATTCTTGTCCTAAAAGCATCAAAAATATGGATGTAACTGGGAAAGAGTGAGTACCTTCTACTCCCATCACTTCTTCTTCTAAGTAATCACTCTTAAAGTGCGGGACAGAAGCTTCATGCCTTTTTTCTGTGCGTATATACTAAGGGCTGCTAACCCAGCTGTCTACTGGGGCCTGGCTGATAACACAAATGCGGGAGGGAAGCTGGGCGTGAGACAGTGGGGTAGAGAGGAGGCTGGCGAACCAAGCTGCCCCTGGAAGTCATTCCCAGAGGGAAGACAGGTCTAACGTGGCAAAAACTTCCTACTTCCAAGAGAAGACTGAAATGTAGATTTTGAAGTAAAAGTTCCTAATCTTTAACTGTTGGCAACTAATTCAAATATTTTATAGTTACTGTTTGAGTTACACAAAACACCTCTGCAGACTTGGTGTGGCTGGACAACAGCTGATTTGTCCCCTTTGAGTTGCAGCTTTCCCCACTATTTGCACGCTGTTGGATTATTTATGCCACTGCATGTACTATTTGCATTATCTTTCTAGGCTAGTTTATTTTTTTTTAAAGGCAAGCCACTTTCCCTACTCATTTTGTATCTATTCCATCAGACCCAGTAGAGAAACAATACACCTAACTCCAAACCTTAGTTTGCATCCATACAATATCCTCAAGATGATCCCAATAGAGAAACTAATGAAAAGAGCAAGAATAAAACTTAAACTCAAACTATAGAGGCAACAAAGAAAACAATAAGAATAAACAACAGCAACAAAGTCAGCCTAGAAAAAAGTATAATTGAGGACTTGCTGGTTAAAATCACCCCAAAAGATATCACTAACAATGGTCAAGGTAGGCACACTGATGGAATTGTACTGCACTCATTCTTTCCCCATCCCTTCCCCTGTTCGATCTATTTGATTGCCTGACAGCAGAATGGCTCGCTTGCCAGTCCATTGGCCAGTGGCTGGAACAACTGCCGGACAGACTGGGAGGACAAACTCAATCTGTATGCTCTGCCCTCGGAGGTAAGTCCCCTAAATGGAGAACTGAGATGCCCATGGGAAATGGAAAAGTTGGAATGCAAAGGAAGTTGATTTAATACTCCTTTTGGGATCACTTCACTTTGATGTACACAGGGCCAAGGAAAGCAGAGAACAGACAGGAATCCATAATTAGCCTTGAATTTCATCCAGTACATCCAGGAATCACCTTATCTCTTATGACCTAAGCTTGGGATCAGCTACAGAAAAAAGGCTTTCTTATATGGTTTCCAAGTATGCTCTGATGCCACCTCTAGAGCACATGCTTGGACAGTTTGCGTCAGGGTGAACATGAGGAATTGAGGGGCAGTGCAGGCAGAAAGATACTTAGTTTGGGAATACTTCACCAACGAATCTGTCTCCCCTACTTGACTCCTGTTCCATCCCACTGATTGGAATGATTCTCTTGGCTGAAAATCTATCATGTCACTCCCCCATGTAAAGTTCTTCAATGGTTCTATTGCCTTCAGATTAAAGTTTACCCTTTGACCCGCACTCTTAACCTAACCTAGAAGATGCTGCATTTTCGGGCTCTTGTTCCTATTATGAGTCTCTAGTCCCTATTATGAGTCTTCCCACATGCTGTTCCTTCCCTCCATTTGGTGCTAATTTATTTTTATTCCCCAGATCTCAGTATAAATAACATTTTCCCAGAAAGCCATCCCCTCTAGAACTTCCCTGTCCAATAAAAATGTAATGTAAACCACGTGCAATTTAAAATTTTCTAGTAGTCACATTAAAAAAGTGAAGAGAAATAGGAGAAATTAATTATAAAAATATATTTTATTTGTCTTATTATGTCCAAAATATTTTCATCTCAACATGAAATCAATGTAAAAATTATTGTGATATTTTACTACTGTAATTCCTTTTTTGGAAGCAAGTGTGAAATTTGGTGCATGTTTTGTGTTTTGCAGCACATCTCAGTTAAACGTAGCTACGTTTCAGGTCTCAATAGCAATATGTTACTGGACAGTCAAGCTGTAGACTAAGTTGCCTGCTTGTGGGCTTGTCTCTTATCTCCGGGGCTGTGCTCCAGCCACAGAACTTCTGTCTTTCCTGTAGGTGGATTGTG
Source organism: Manis pentadactyla (assembly GCF_030020395.1). Classification (NCBI taxonomy): domain Eukaryota; kingdom Metazoa; phylum Chordata; class Mammalia; order Pholidota; family Manidae; genus Manis; species Manis pentadactyla. Next base: position 40,335,671 of record NC_080033.1, read on the forward strand.
TTCTTTCTCACCTTAGGGTCTCAGCCCAGGTTATTTCCTCTTTCTGGAACATCTTCCCCACCCCTCCTTTATCTGGCTAGCTCCTGTGTAATTTTCAGGTCTCAGCTTCCTCCAGAAAACCTTCTGTAACTTCCCAAACCCAGGTTAGATGTTTTTTCTGTGTTTCCATGTATGTCTTAAGAAACATCACAGCATATTTCCTGCTGTTTTACTAATGCCCAATTACGGATTTGTAGTTCCCTCTGGACTCTGAGGTAATAACAGGTCTGTTGGTGTCTCTGACTTGCTAATTCAATGCCTAATACATACTAGATGTGCAATACAGCATTACTTTGTGATTTTCGGGTAGCCAAATCAAATTTTTATATTCACTTTTTTATTGAGTTAACATATGGATCACATGATACAAAATTTTCAAAGACAAGAACTCCAAATCTAGTTGATTTATTTCATAAAACCTGTTGACTCATACTATGGACTACCTGTATACTTGGAGTTACTATTTAAGAATAAGCAGTACATAAACAGTACAATCTGAATCAATAGTATTGTACCAATGTCAGTTTCCTGTTTTTGACAATGTATTATAGTTATACCAAACAGGATCATTGGGGGAAACTGGGTGAAGGGTACATGGGATCACGATACTATTTCTGTGACTTCAGGTGACTTTATTTTTTAAAAGGTGATTTAAAAAAGTATCTTTGCAACTTAAACAATTGTAGGGAATTACAAAATCCCACAGTGCACAAATGTTTTTGTTTGGTCTTACTAAAATGCTATGTCCTAAGAATTAAGTTATAAAATGAAGCAGAAGGTAGGAGTGGGAGTGGACAGAAATCCGTGGTACTCAGACTTTGTGGATTCATGGCACACTTTTGGATATTAGAATTTTGGCAGACCTCTTGGAGTGATTAGGAGACTAAAAACAACATTTAAACAAATTAAGAATAATTACAATGCAATCATTACCACAGTGTAACAATGTCTCCCCAGTGTTTACAAAGCAGTTAGTGGTCACCCATTCACACTGTTCTGCTATTTGGATAAAATCGTTTACTGCCTTGACTGTGTTCTCTTAAACACTCAAAAGCTCTTGCTTACTTGACCTCACACTTTACTCTTGTTCATAGCAGGTTGGACCATCCTTTATGGTTTCCTGCCTGCTCAACTAAACCGTCCGTCAGATAGCTGCTGCTGCAACTGTGTGTATTATGTATTTTCAATCGTGCCCCCATTCAAAAAATGTTGCATTGGGCAAAATTTGATTGTGCCCTTGTGCCAGGCTAATGGGTCATTGATACGTGACAACTCAATGGTTGAGAACCACTAATTTAGATTTTGTAGATGGAAAAATCAATTTATGTTCTTGGCCAATGCAGATTATCTTTATAGAGCCCAATTAAAACCCTATGTCTCTTTTGGCCACTTAAGACTCTGTCGACCTTATTCCTTTTCCTTTAATTCAGCCTACACCATATACCCTAACATGTGATTTATAAACTCTTGTGTCATTTTGTAATTCTTCTTTAAATGTATGTTTTTTCATTTTGGTAAGAACTTGTAAGTTCCATCTGCTACTTCTTTTGTATCACCCCCCCTTGGTTCCTGAGTGAGTTCAATTCCATTCTATTTGTAGATTCTAAAATGAATTATTAGGTCTATTTGTCTAAATTAGATGATTTCAACAAAGGCAAAAAACTTCAATCAGCCTATGTCTAACATGCTATCGAAAATATTTGCCAACTGCTCTGTCAAAGACGACTGTCAAGAGAATGAAAAGACCAGCAACAGACTGGGAGAAAATATTTGCAAAAGACACATCTAATAAAAGATTGTTAATCCAAAGTGTACAGAGAACTCCTAAAACTCAACAAGAAAACAATCTGATTAAAAAATGGGCCAAAGACTTTAAGTGACACCTCACCAAAAAAGTTATACAGATGACAAATAAGCATATGAAAAGATGTTTTGCATCATATTCATCAGGGAAATGCAATTTAAAACAATAATGAGATACTACTATACAGCATTTAGAATGGCCAAAATCCAGAAGACTGACAATGCCAATTGCTGGTGAAGATATGGCACAACAGGAACTCTCATTCATTGCTGATATGGATGCAAAATGCTATACTCTCTTTGGAAGACAGTTTGGTGTTTTCTTACAAAACTAAGCATACTTTTACCATATGATCCAGCAGTTGTGCTACTTGGTATTCACCTAAAGGAGTTGAAAACTTAGGTTCACACAAAAACCTGCACATGGATGTTTATAGCAGCTTTATTCATAACTACCAAAACTTGCAAGCAACCAAGATGTTCTTCAGTAGGTGAAAGGATAAACTGTGGTGCATCCAGACAATGGAATATTACTCAGCACTAAAAAGAAATGCACTATCAAATCATGAAGAGGCATGCAGGACATTCAAACGTGCATTACTAAGTGAAAGAAGCCAGTCTGAAAGGGACACTACCATATGATTCCAACTCTATGACATTCTAGAAGGATAAAACTATGGAGACAGTAAAAAGATCTGGGGTTTCCAGGGGTTGGGGAGGAGGGACAGATAAGTAGGCAGAACAGAGAATTTTTTGGACCGTGAACATACTTGTATGATACTATTTATATTATACATTTGTTCAAACCCATAGAATGTACACCATGAACCTTAACACTCGTAGAGGATGTTGAGAATGGGGGAAGCTGGTTATGGCTGTGTTGGGGGAGAGGGTGGGTAAGAAATCACTGTACTTTGCTCTCAATTTTGCTGTGAACATAAAACTGATCTAAAAAAATAGTTTTAAAATGCAAAAAAAAATTCTTGCTGATACAGATACATATCCTTCAAGAAAAACATTTAATATTTGCAAAACTCACTTATTCATTCAATAACTATTTATGGATCATGTACTACGTGCCTGCCGTTGAGTAGGCTCTGAGGATACAAGGGCAGCAAGACAGCTGGGGACCTTGACTGCATGGAGCTTACACAGGATCCCCTTCTTCATTGGTATCCTGAAATCCAACACATCTCAGTCTTGAAAACATGGGCTAGTCACACACGCATGGTTCCAGTACATAATAGGTTCCCAAAGGGCGACCCACCCATGTATAACTTGAGAAAGGGACATGATTATACCTGGACAAAAGAATAGACCAAACTCAGAATACTTAGAACACGTTCCCCAGCTGGCTTAGCCATGCTCCTCACTTTCTTCATTTTGGATCTCACTTTATTTATGTTCCTGAAACTAAAACATCCATTCGTTTTTATGAATATGTAATAAAATGGTATCCCATTGCACATGTTATTTATTAACCTACTTTTAAAAAACCTGACATGTAGTGGACCCGTTTCCAAGTCAACAACTGTGTGGGCTAAAATACCCGTGGGAATCAGAAAGCAAATCGCATTGCCTGGGTTCACATCGTAGGTCTAGCATCTTAAGCTGTGTTGATCTTGAGGAATTTCCTTACCCTCTTTGTGCCTCAATTTATTAATCTGCCAAGTGAGGAATAATAATGTGACCCTCTTCACTATATTGCTACAAAGAAGGATTAAATGAGAATGGCCGTAAAGCACAGTATAAGAACTCAATAATGTTAGCTCTTTTTCCATAGCAATTGTTTTCAAATTAGTTTAAAGCAGTTCAACTTTGTTAAAAAAATAATTTGCAGTTACCATCTGTCACCAGCCATACCAAGTAGCATTTTGTAATATATATAGATGTTGAATCTCTATGTGGTATACCTGAAACTATTATATCAAATATACTTCAACAAAAAAAGAAATCCTATTTTTGTAAGATACTTTTATTGTTAATGTGTTTGTACTCCAATTGTTTGCTACTATAAACAATTTTGGACAAGGAAAAAATAGTGTGCAGAGCTCTAAGTACACACACACACACACACACACACACACACACAGAGTGAAGCTTCTCTGTGAGTCTAAGGTAAGGATCCTAGGTATTCTCGAAAAGTGGTTCTCAGATTTCAGTTTTCTTTGCTACCACCTGGAGAACTTGTTGAAAATCCAGAGGCCCAGGCCTTATTCTATTTCAACAAGCCCAGACCTCTGTGTACTTTATTAGCTCCCCAAGTGATTCTGGTGCACACAGAAAATTGACAACCACAGGTCTGCAACGCTTTCAAAGCCATTGATTCACATCATAATTTTTAATGGCCACATAAAACTTCATAAAACAAATACACACCAATGTATTTAAACACTCCACTATTGATGGCTATTTAGGTTGTTTCCTTTATTTTTTGTTTCAGTTGTAACAGTTGCAGCAGTAAATGCTCTTACACATATATATCCTTCTGTACATGTGTGAATGTCTGAAGGATAGATTTTTAGAGATGAAATTGCTGGGCCCAGAATGTGAATGCTTTTAAATTTTGATAAATATTGCCAAATTGCCCTCTGAAATGTTGTATCAATTTACTCTCCTGCCAACAGTGTTGAAGAGGATACCTCTCTCCCTACTCCATCATTTTTCTCTTGACTTAGATTTTAGCACTGTTTATTTTAGGGCACTGAAGATGTCCACATCAGTGACAAACAAATTCATAAGTACCCACCTGATTACCTTTCAGAAACAGACTCGGCAATGCCACTGATACTCCAGAAACCGTATTCTCATCAGGGACCTCTTCCACCACCCAGCCAAGGCTGCCACTAATGTATATGCTCATCTTTGTATCTCTGGTGTATTCAAAAATATAAGAAATTTTGCTGCTTCTCTTGATTTCAGGCTCAGTGTTCTATTTTCCATGAAAGAGGTTTTTATTTATAGTCAAGAAATTCTGAAGTCAAAAACTATAATTCTGCCATTGTTGAGTTCCAGGATGCCTTCCTGTGATCAGTGCCGTATCTCTGAGTAACACATCATGGGAGTGACAGCTCTCTGGTGATTTGGGAGCCTGCCAGATCATTAGAGCATTACCAGTGTAAGGATGTATTAGTGTAGCACATCATCGGTGTGTTATCGCGCTGTGATGAATTGCTCCAAATCAGAACAATGGCCTAAAGAAACTATGAATTCTTTTAGACTTAGAAATGAAATCTGTTTTTTGAATAAGGAATAAATAAATATGAATACTCTTTCACAGTGCAGAGAGGTTTAAATCATATATTTTTGATTTTTCGATAATCCTTTGGTTGTTACCTAGATTGAGCTATTGACGAGGTCTTCAGGCTCGATGGGTTGAGGTTTTCTAGCTACAAAATTAATTACTTATGCAGAGGGAAGGTTAGCATTCAGAGAAAAAGGTCGTCTTCACTTGGCTCCTTCTGGTATGCTTCCCTTTACGTTGGGGGCATTTGTGAATGGGAAATTTTTTTCATTTGTGTATTCGCTTTGAAATGGGAACTCCTTGAGAGCAGATACCATCTTTCTAATAACTTGGTCTAATACTGCAGTGCCTTAACTGCGTGTGTTGAATTCTTGGTTTTGGAGAAGGGAGTTCTCTAAAAGTGTTCCTCCAAAGCCAGAAGTTCCCACCACTGGAGTCATTCCTTTGCAAAATTATAATACCTTTAGAAGGGGCTTTAAAGTGGGACTGTGCCAGCATGAGGGCTGGGAGGTGCTGCATTAACTCCCCACCACTAGCAGAGTAAAAAGGACTTCTTGGGCGAGGTACGATGTGTTTGACCACCATGTTAGCTTTCCACTAAAGACTGCTTTTCCACTAAAGGCTGCGGAATTAGACTGACCTGGGTTTGAACTCTTGGTCAGTCACTCCTAGTTTGGGCAAGTTGCTTGACCTCTCTGAGCCAATTTCTTCATCTGTACAATGGGGAGGCCGCTGGGAACTGCCTTACAGGATTGTTGCGATGATTAGATGAGCGATTACCTGGAAAGGGCTTAGAAATCTTAGCAATGGTGACTGTGGTCGCGGCTGTAATTGTTATTATTTTAAAGTTTGCTGCCCATAACAAAAAGCCTTGAGTTTGGACAGCTTCGGGGAAATTCGTGGGTGCATTAGTATTTTTAGTCCCCTAGCATCTACATTTCATGTTTCCTGGCTGAGTGTCTTATTTTCTCTGAATTAAGATGTGGCAGCATTTTGCTTTGAAAGGCATAGCACATTTCAAGTAGGACATTGGGGGGAACCACAATCACCTGCAGAGAATTTTCTTACAACCAAGTCTGAGACCTGACGAGAGGATTTGGAACTGACCAGTGGCAGTAATAAGAGGCAAGGGCAACCTTAAAATGATTGAGTTTATAGGAAATAACACCTGGAATAAAGGCCGCTGTTGAGCCAGGCTCTGTGCTAAGTGTACTGCCTTTGTTTCCCCTCAGCGTCGGTATGAGGTAGGCATTAATATCTCCACTTAGCTGATGAGAACTGTGGCTCAAAAAGATCAGGGAACCTGCCCAAGTGCACACTGCAAGAAGCACGTGGAACCAGGATTTCATTCAAAGTTTTCTGATTCTAGAGCCCGAGGTTTTAACTACTATGCATTTCTGGAAAATACTGATTTCCAGTTCATGGGGTAGTTTCCCATGTTTTGAGGTGTGCGGTGCACTTGGAGGCATTCCTTCAAATAAATACAAATGGGAAAAACACCAGAAAATCAACATCAGCAGCCCAGTGGGTAGCAGGGTATGGAGAAACCCTTGGTTACCGCGTGGCACTCAGCATGACAAGTTCACCTAACACAATGGAGCCTCCAGGAGGGGTATACAGGTCCCCATGTGGCTTTTACTCACTTTCCACAGCCGCTTCTCATTGTCCCCAGCCTATGCTGGGATGGCACGCATGCCACAGATGAGCAAAGATGGAATGTAAAACCACCTTCCCATTTCTGCCCCCTCCCTCCTCATTCCCCCTTCAAAGTAAATTGCAAAGAACACTTCTGTTCCGATCAGGCATTAAAATGTCATCATAACACTAAGTTCTGATCAACTTAATTCTGCACCTTGCTGCTGAGCATTGCATGAGCATGTCAAACCTCCGGTTATGACAGAAAAATGATATTCTGAGGGATCTGGCCGGTGCATCCAGCCCCGGTTAGAAAAGGGACTCAGTGGCTACAGGGACATTTGTGATGACTCCCTGGTTTCTGGAGTCCCACTGTTCCAGTCTGGACTGGTGGCCCTGTTCATCCCTCCTATATGTATTCCCCATATCTGGACGTATTCTGCTCAAAATATTTAATTACATGATGCTGTGTTTTGGTGTGGGTTTATCTTCATACATTGTGCTGGATGTTATGAAGTACTCACATAAGGAAATTCTGGGAAATTTTCTTCAATTATTTAGTTTATGAATATTCTTTCATTTTCTCTATTGTCTCTTCCTGGAACTCCTATGATTTGAATGTTGAGCCTTCTAAATTTCTCTTACAATATACATATTTTTTTATCTTCCAAGTCTTCGCCTATTTTCTGAAACATTTTCTCAACTTAATATTCCTATTTAACATTTCTATTGAGTTTTCATTTGTTACCATGTTTTTACTTTCTGACTTTTTGTCCTCTGGAACATATAATACATATATCCTATTGTTATATATATTATACATATGCTAATATACATTTTTCTTTTTTTCTGCCTATCGATGCAATACGTTCTCATCTCTTTGGAGACTTCTGGAAAGTATTTTTCTCTCTGTAAATTCCTGTGCCTTGTGTTTTTGTGTCTGTTTAGGTTTCTGTCTTCAATGTTAAGTTTTCCTCAGATGTCTGGTAATCTTGGCAATCTGCTCCTAATTAAAAATTGGGGAATAAAAAGCTTCTAGCTGTAAATAGACATGAGGTTTCTTTTTAGGGTGATATAAATGTTCTAAAATTGGATTGCGGTCATGATTGTACAAGTCTGTAAATATACCAGAATCCACTGAATTGTGTATGTATAAAGGGTAGATCTGTGGTATATAAATTATATCTCAATAAAGCATTATTTTGGAAAAAGCTAATAGGAAGCTCTGAGTATGTTCATGAGGCTTGATGACTGTAGGGCAAGGTTTTTCAGTCTCGGACTGTTGATATTTTGTCCCTGCTAATTCCTTGCTGTAGGGTGGGAGGGCGGGACTGCCTGTGCACTGTGTGATGTTCCGCACCGCTCGTATCTGTCTAGGAGGGGCTAGTGAAACGCCCACTCACCCCAGGCTGTCACATCAAATGTGTCTTCAGACATCACCAGATGTCCCCTGGGGAGGAAAGTTGCCCCCCACTGAGAACTGCTGCAAAAGGGTGATCTGTGTGTGCTCTTTGCTGGAAACTGAAAATAACTTTTTAATAAGTATTTTCTCAGAAGAAAATTAGATTTTCCAGGGAAGTGCCTTTTAATCTCCTGCTATGAAATACAAGTCTAGATGCCAGAATTCTGGAAGCCAAGAAATGACTCATGATATTTGTGTTGAGCTCTTAGTACCAGTCACTTAATCTTTTTGTTTTCATGTGGTACCTACATCTCACCTGTGCCAGGAGCCCCCAGTCCAGAAACACCTTTCCAAATAATAGACGTGTAGACTTTTGCTAATATGAGAGAAGGACTATCAGTGTAATGAGTGGGGCACAAGTTCTAAGGCTTTGACTTTTTTATAATGGCTGCTCTCTTATCCTTAGTTGTATATGAATTTAGTGCTGTTCATTCTTGGACTTTGTCAGGATAGAGAAATGCACCTTGGGTTAATTTTCAGCTTTTCTTACCACCGATTTGGGATTTAGCTTTTTTGGAGTCTTTTGTCCATTTTCACTGGCCTATTTTCTCTTCAGTTTCTGAAATTCTATTTTTTCCTCTTTTCTGTGTACTATGGGTTTGTTATTGAAAAAATATTACCTTTACTGCAATTTAATGGTATCAGTGAGAGTGCAAGATTATATGCATATGTTCAACCCAACACCTAAATCCAGAAAATGAGCATACAAAAGTAACAGGACTTGTTGATGCTTTGGGTATGGAGGGATGAGCAATGGGGTTAAGGATAACAAAGGTATGAGGTCTGAGCAACTAAAGGTATGGATGAGAGTAGTGAAACATCTAGCTTTGGACATAATAAATTTGAGACATCTTTTGGATATCCAAGTGGAGATGTCATGTAACAAATTAGATGCACTAGTCTGGAGTTTAAGTGGAGGTCAGGGTTGAGATATACATTCTGTAGTCTCATCATTAGATGGATTTAACACCAAGGACTGGATGAGATCACCTTGGGAGTGAATGCACAGAGGAGGAAAAGAAGTTCCAGAACTCTTGCTTTTCCTCATGGTCCCCAAGAGCTACCCTTAGTAGAGGGAGTTGCTAGCTAGTCTGAGCCTCACGGATCTGCAAAATGGGTAGATGGAGGAGGCAGAGGCTTCTATATCTCAGTGGGAGCTCCGCACAAGCCAGGCTGTTTGCATAATGATGGGAGAAAATGTGGGGGTTTATTAAGGTGTTACAATTAAAAAGACTTTACATTGAGTTTGTACATTTCCTGTCACTTTTCAAAAACAACTTTATTGAGATACGATTCCACATACCATACAATTCATCCATTTGAAGTATACAATTCAGTAGTTTTTAGTATATTCGCAGTTACACAACAACACAAAATGTTTTATAACATTTTCATCATCACATAAAGAAGCCCTGTACTCATTAACAGTCCAATGACCCCAGCCCTGGGCAACCACCAATATAATTTCTACCTGTATAGATTTGCCTATTCTGGAAATTTCATATAAATGAATCATATAATATGTGGTCTTTTGTAACTGGATTCTTTCAGCATGATTTCAAGGTTTATCCATGTTGCAGTATGTATCAATACTTCATGCCTTTTTGTTGCTCTATAATATTCCATTATATGGATATATCACATTTTATCCATTCATCTGTTGATGGACCTTTGGGTGTTTATCCTTTTGGGCTATTATAAATAATATTAGTATGAACATGTGTATCAAGTTTTTGCATGGATATGTTTTCATTTCTTTGGATATATACCTAAGGATAGAACTGTTGAGTCATAAGACAAGACCATGAGGAATTGTAAAATTGTGTTCTAAAGTGGCTACAAATGTACATTCCCTCCAGCAATGCATGAGAGTTCTGGTTTCTCCACATCTTTGATAACACTTTTTACTGTCTTTTTGATTCTAGCCATCCTAAAAAGTGTGAAGTTATATCTCTTCGGTTTTGATTTGCATTTATCTGATGGATAACAACGTTGAACATCTTTTCATGTGCTTACTGGACATTTGTATATATTCTTGGAAAAATGTCTGTTCAAATCTTTTGCCCATTTTACAACTGGGTTTTGTCTCTATTGTTGAGTTGTAAGAGTTCTTTATGTATTCTAATACAAGTTCTTTACCAGATATATGATTTGCAAATATTTTCCTCAGTTCTATGGGTTGTCATTTCACTTTCTTGAAAGTGTTCTTTGAAGAACTAAAGATTTTAATTTTGATGAAATCATTTTTTTCTTTTGTTGCTTGTATTTTTGCTATTGTTTCTAAGAAGTTTATGCTAGCCTAAAATCACAAAGATTTGTTTCTATATTTTCTTCTAAGAGCTTTATAGTTTTATCTCTGTTATGCTATGCTCTATTCTACATTTTGTGTGTGATATAGGGAAAGGATGCAACTTCATCCTTTTGTATTTAAATATTTATTTACCAGGAATATGTTTTCCCCTAATGAATTATCTTGTCACCCTTTTCAAAAATCAGCTGACCATGAACATAAGGCTTGATTTCTGAACTCTCATTTCTGTTCCACTGATCCATATGTCTACCCTCATTCCTATACTACACTGTTTTGATTGCTATGGCTTTGTGGCATGTTTTGAAACTAGGATATTTAGGTACCCCAACTTTATTCTTCTTTTTAAAAGTTGTCTTGGTTATTCTGAGTCCTTGCATTTCTATATGAATTTTAGGATTCAGCTGTCAATTTCTGCAAAGAAACCAGATGGGATTTTGATACAGATCACAATGAATCTGTAGATCTGGGTAGTCTTGCCATTTATTTAAGTCCTTTAAAAATTCTTTCAGCAATGTTTCATAGTTTTCAGTGCACAAGTTTTGTACATGCCTTGTTAATGGTCAGCTGTGTTGTGGGATATATTTAAGTTCAGGTTTTGTAGTTAGCTGAAAAGTTTTCTAAAGTCATTGTATCAATTTAACTCTAACAGTCTTTACAGACTCTTCGTATTTTTTGTCTTTTCCATTTTAGCCCCTCTGGCTAGTGTGTATGTGGTATTGCACTGTAGTTTTCATCTTTATTCTGGATGACTAGTGAAACATATCACTTTTTCCTATGGTTATTGGTCATTTGGATACCCTCCTTTGTGAATTTTCTGTTCAATTGTTCTGCTCATTTTTCTACTCGGTTCTCTTTTTCTTCCATACTGATTTGTAGGGGTTTTAAGTATCTGTTTGGTATGAGTCTTTCATAGATATACAAAATGTTTTGAGGGTTGCCTTTTCCCTTTACTGTGCCTTTCCACACAAAAGTTGTCAATCTCAATATTCTCCAATTTATCAATTGTTTTTCCTTTATGACTAGCAATTTTTGCATCCTGTTTAAAAAATCTTTGCCTACTGCAAGGCCATAGATATTTTCTCCTGTTTTCCTCTGAGAGCATTATTGTGTTGCATCTCATACTTAGGTCTACAGTCTATGTGGAGTTAATTTCTTGTATGGTGTGAGGAAAAGGTCAAAATATATTTTTTCCATGTGGATATCCAATTTACACCGGATAAGTTTTTATACTGAGGTAAGATCAGCACACGTTTTAAAGAATCCAGTGTGGGATATGTAGATATATAAAACCTGTTTAATCCAAAAGATGCCATTAGAGGAGAAGGAAGTGAGTTTTCACATTTATATGATTGGGCTGAAAGCTTTGCATAACGGTCTTCTAAGATGAGGCTAAGTCTTCCTTCTCAATCTAATGACCTGCCACCTTCCATATAAGATATTAGTTTTGGTGACTAATTGTGGCTCCTCTAGCACAACATGCTTTGTTATGCTTTCATGCTTTTGCACATGCTATTCTTCACATAGGATACCTTCCCTATCCCCTGTTAACCCCCTGCTACTCCTGCAAGACTGTTTTCTAACACTCCCTTATGTACGAAGGTCTCTAATTCTGTTCCCACGTCAGTTAGTTTCTCCTATCACATATTTTTCCTGCTTTTGTGATAGCAATTATCTTACCCTATCTTAATTAACTCTATACCTCACTCTTTGAAGGCAGAGACTATTACGTATCTTGGTATCTCCACCATTCATTACAATGATTGGCCCATACAAGATAACTTCATTTGTTTTGTTGATTAATGATTTTTAAAAATCAGACTAATATGAATGCCATCAGTAGGAGCATTAGAAGATGGAAATGGTGCCATGTGTCTTATAAAGTAGAAAAGATTACACATAAGATCTATGGTCACTTTTTCAATGGAAGGGGAAACTAAGAGGGGCAGGGGAGAAATAGCAGAGGCAAAGGAAAGTGACTTCTGTTTTTATCCAAGATGGAGTAACAACCACCATAAATTTCTGTAAAATTAATAAAACATGCAAGACAACTATTTTCAAACATTGGCAAAAAGACAGTACAGGAATGTGGGAAAGAAGAGCTTATATATGAGGTGAGCCCGTGTTTACTGTACTCTTTACATGGGGGAAAGTTTCCTGACCATGACACAGGAAGGTGAAGCCCAAGAAAAACAGGACGGACCTGCTGAGGTGAGGAGACGGAGACTAACGTTTGACACCGATGAAGGAGCTGGAATTTGCAGAGCAGAGTCCTGAAGTGGAAGCTGCTTCACAAATGGAGTCTCCAGAAGTGTGTAAGAGAAACCCTGTGTGTGCTTGGTTAAAAGCTGGACTCTACTAAACAGGGAAAGAGTCTACAAGGCCGAACAGAAAAGAACTACTAAGCCATGGAGACATACTCAAGGTGGAATGGGTATATTCAAAGTCACACAGCAAGTTAATTCTCAGGAAGAAACTCAGCATTCTTTCAAGGAAGACCTAACTCAGATCCACTAAAACATGTCACCTACCATGCCCAGTATACAATAAAAGTTTATTAGATATGAAAAGAAACAGCAAAATATGACTCATAATCAAGAAGAAACCCATCCATAGAAATAGGCGCTGAGATGACTCAGATGTTGGAATAACAGTCAAGAACTTTAAAGCAGCTATTATAAATATATTCAAAGACAAATAAAAATATGTTCTTCTGAGTAAACAGATAGTAAATCTCAGGGGAAAACAGAAGCTACAGAAAGAACTAAATGGAAATTCTGTAACTGTAAAGTATAATATCTGAAATGGAAAATTAACTTGATGAGCTGTACAATAAAAAGAGCAGAAAATAGTTACTGACCTTTAAGACAAGACAATAACAATCATCCAATAATAAGATCACATATTTTAAAAATGGAAAAAATTAACAGAGCCTCAGTGACCTAAGGGACAATAGTAAGCATTGTGGTGTGACAGTTGTGTGATTGCTATACCAGAAAGACAGGAGAGTCTGAGAATGAAAATTTCCTAAATTTAATGAAAAACAGATTGAAGTTCAACAAACAATACACAGGATAAATGCAGAAAAACCATAACCGGGCACATCATACTCAAACTCCTGAACATGAAAAATGAAAAATGAAAATCCCAAAATAGGTAGAGAAAAATGACACATTATATATAGAAAAACAATGATATGAATGTTAGCCAACTTATGAAAAACAGAGGCAACCAGAAGACAATAAGATAATATCTTTTCAGTGCTGAAAGAAATGTTGGCAAACCAGGATTTTGTATCCAGCAAAATATATCTTTTAGATATTAGGATGTAACAAAGACACCATCAATAAACAAAAGTCGAGACTCTGTCAGCAACAACCTGCATTACAATAAATCCTAATGGAATTTCTTCAGGCTAAATGGATTGACCCACATAGAAACTCAGAACTATAGGAAGGAAGGAATAGCACCAGAAATAGTGAATATGAGGGTAAAAATAAAAGTTTAGATTTGTTTCCTTCTCTTATTTTCCTTAGAAATTAAAAGAGAGAGAAGGAACAAAGAGTAATGAGGAAAAAACCATATACAGTCAGAGAAGCTTAGAATCAAATCCCAGTCTGCGACTTATAAACCATATAAGTTACTTAACTTCTCTGAACCATTTCCCTCTTCCATTACTAGTTAATAACATTTACCTTTGTCTAGTTGTTAAAAAATTGGGGAGAATATTCATAGAATGCTTAACACAGTGTCTGGGGCAGAGTGGGCATTCAGTGAAAAGAGCTGTCACTTTTGTTGATATTAGGTATTACATAAGAGTCAAAAATTGAAGTTCATTACATTGATCAAGTTACTTAATCTATGATAACCTACTATAATTTCTTAAAACTGAGAAAACCATGGTCCTATATTATGAGATTGTTGCAGGAATAAGTGAAATAGTACATTTAAGACATTGAGCAAAATGACCGACATATAAAAATAAGCAATAAATATTTGTTATTAAAAAAACCCCAGAAGTTCAGAACTGTCTTGCCTAAATCAAGGGTGTCTAAAGTTTTAATGACTTTTCCGATTCTTTTACATTTCCCTTTTTTTCTAAACTAAAAATCACAAATGCTCCTAGTATTCATATTGGTTTGATCACTTTAGGTGTACATGTTCAGGGACATTAAATTTCAGAGCCATCACTCATTCCAAGTATTGCAAATCCCAATCCTACTACTGTGCTTAAAAATCTCTAAAAAGCATGTGCCTCAGACACAGATTGATTCTAAAGGCTCACGGGCCTTCCTCAAGGGCTCAAGCAGCAGTGGATTCTGCACTAGCTCCCAAACTTGGTCTTCTGCTTACCACCTTCAAAATTGTTGCCGTTATGCATTCACTATTTTTCTAGCTAATTTCAAAAGGCTATTTGGGGTACTACTATCTGTGGAGTAGTAGTATCACTGACCATAAATAGAAAATATACATAAATAGTAGAATTAAAACAAAAGTGTTGTTATGATTTAGCTACAAACCATTGCTTTCCAGGGGCCCTGATCTGAGGCTTGTTCCACCTTTGTGGAAAGTGAGAAAGAGAAAGGACTTGATTAACAAATGTTACAGAGGTGCCAACACACTAACTCCTGAGACTCTCTTTGTTGAAATCATAAGGAATGAAACAATTTAAAAAGGAATAACCTTCTTAACATGCAATTCAGTTTTATTAACAATTTGTTCCTAGGCTTTTAATCCCTCATATATAAAAAATGGAGATAATGAAGGGCCCTACTTCACAGGTTTGGGGTAAATGATAAGCAAAATAATATGTAAGGCTTTAGCACAGTGCTAGGCACATAGATGACACTCAAGAAATAATTTAAAACTATAATTTTAAATACATGCACACTCATCCACATTCTTCTTGTTCATGGAGAAAACACAAATGGGATTCTTGTTACTTACCTTTCATTTGCATATTGAAATTGGGGGTGGAGTTACACTCCTTTGAAGACGAAGTCACCATGGTCTAGAATTTTAACTTGTTAGAAGACTTTCTTTTTAAAATTCTGAACTAAATATAGAAATAAGGTCCATTACTAAAAGACATTGGGTAAGACTAGCATTCCCTACCCTAAAGGGTTTCTGCATCCATCTTTCTACTCTACTACTCTGCTTGAGGGAGAGACGGACTTGTATTTTTTCAGCCTCTCTCTCCTTTCTCTCTCTTTCTCATTCTCTCATTTTTCTCCTTTCTCTCTCATGCAGCCCACCACCACAATGAGCATTTAATTAATGCTTGTGTATTGTGGAAATCCCCTGAAGACAGGAGCCCCAACTCTATCTCAGTTTCAAAATACCTTGTAAGAGGGAAAGCATGACTATGTGGTGCTGGTCATTTGTCTAGTTTAATAATAAAAACTTTGATCCTCTTGAAAATAATTTCTAGCAGCAAGTTAACCTTTTTTGTACATTTGAGTTTAGAACTTCAAAAAATTAAGACCATAAACTTCTGGACATTATGATACATTTACTCCTGGTAGAAGAATCTAAAACCCACTGCATTTAATACTGTATCTTTTTCTTCCACTGACATGAGCTGTTAATTACTCGTACATTTTGCCATGAAGTACAAGCAGCATAAAAGGAGAATGTTGTCAAATCGCCACCATACATCAGACATGGCGCTTTTTCATTTTCATCAGATCTTTACACTCCATCAAATATGTTAATATTTATGGAGTGTTTATAGAAGAAATGTATTAGAATTAATAAATAATAAAGCTAATGTCTTTTTTAAATGTAAATCAAGAATCTCATCAGAAAGTTGCCCATAATTTACTGCAGCAATATAAAACCAGACAAGCAGTAACAGGCTGGATTATATTCCATTATTCAGAACATCTAATTACCACCAAAGTGTTCCTTATTTGTTTTGTTTTGTTTTTTAAAATGAAATAAAATGTTCTGGCAACTCTAACTTGTAGGACTCCTTTCATCAACTTGCATGGGAAAGTAAGTGATTATATACATGTAGCAATTCACACTAAGAGATTTTCTTTCCCTTTGATTTCAGCCTGAGGTATTATATTTGCTATTATATTATTCAGGATATAGTATCTATATTCCAAATTGAGACTTATTTTCTTTGTGCTATTTTATCAATTTTTAGGATTAAGATAATGGGAGCTTCTTGATTACACAAACTTCTATTTATATTCCTAAGTAACACATTGATTGAATATTCTGTGAGTGACTTTATCCTTAGTGATACAAATCCTTCTACAGCTCAAAAATTCCTGGAAGAGGGAAGAGAAATATAATGCCTAAAATAATTATCTTCAGCATGAAAAGACAAGGTAAGTAAAAATAATAAAAGTTGTTGATGCAAACATTTTTTTCTGTAGCAATGATAAAAGAATAAAAGGATTTCACTGTATACTGGTAGGCCTGAGCTCTAGTTAACTTTACTTTTTCTCCTCTTGGTTCAAAAATATAATTTCTCTTTCTCTAGATTATTTAAGACTTGTTTCAATGATAATTATGTTCCTAAGAATAAGGGAGTTAGTTTTCTGTTCAAAACACATTGTCAAATCTCTGTCTTAATAACTTAACTGGACCAGTTGCAGAGCTGATGTGGGCTGAATATACTGAGGTTTGTGAGTAATATGGGTAGGAAAAAGACGACAATTTCTTCCAAAATATGGCTAAGAAAGGAACAGTAATTTCGATACTAGCCAGTACTTATGTTTTTTTCATTTTTATTTTTGTTTCAGATTTTTGCTTTCAATAAGCAACTTAGTTAACCAATACATTGGGTTGTTTTTACTGACTTGTGCAAAGTATCCATTTCACAGGTTTTTGTTGTTTCGTATTTTTACTAGTCCTATTTTAAATGAATGTTTTATGGACAGCATCTATTGGATGGTGGTTTTTAATCCACTCTGTCAATCTCTGCCTTTTAATTGCTGTATTTAGATTCATTTACATTTAAGGTAATTATTGATAGGTCAGGACCTAAGTATTTTTCAGGTGTGTTCATGAATGTCATTTCAAGATATTAATGTGAGATTAAGGGTTGAGAGAAATGATCTGCTCAGTCAGATAAGAATTTCAGGTTGACTTATAAATCGCATTGTACCACCCACCGATATTACAGCCTTCACCCAGCCGTGCTCTGAGATGACACCCTTGGCTTATATGGTGAGATGCTTTAAGAAACTTCTAAACAAACCCACTACTTCATTTATTATAGGGAGGTTTTTGAGTAAATCATCCACCATATTCAGTGTCTACTCTATAAATGGCAAATTCAAATTTTACTTAAGGCTTCACAAGAAAGTTTTTTCTTCTGAGGAATGAAAATGGATTTTCTGTGGGAAAAATGATTTTGCAAATTGTAATGTTTCACTTTTTGCTTTGGCTTCCAGGAATATCAACACCAACTTTTTTAACCTTAAAATTATACTCTTATCATTGATTTACCACACTTACCCTTATGTTACTGTGGTTTCTTTATTTTACTTATACATTATAGGCACCATAAGAGTGTTATGTTGTTTTAGGCTGTCAATAATCTTTTACATATACTCATATATGTGCCTTTTTAAGAGTTCTTTCCTCCTTCTTGTAGTTTTGTCCTTTAAAGTGGAAATATTTTCCTGAAGGCTGAGGAATTTTTTTATCCTTTCAGCTGTCGAATATTTTGGATTACTTAAAATTTGTAAGTTTTGCTGCTATGAACATTTGCGATCTCTCTTAAGACATATTTTTTCTCTTAGATAAATACCTGAGAGTGGAATTCCTATATCTTACGGTAAGTAAATGTGTATTTAACTAAATAAGAATGTACCACAGTGTTTTCCAGAATTGCCCCAGTTTACATTCCCATTGACAATGTATGAGAGTTAGATGGCTGCATGTGTTTCTATTGGCTATCTTTTCTCTTGATTATGGATCACATTTTCCCGCTCCTACTCATGTGTATGTCAGACCTCATGTAAAAGAAGTGTGAGATTGTTAAATTGGTATTAACTTCCCATTGTCAGAGAAGTTGTTTGAAAGGCTAATCACCTGGATTCAATCATAAATTAAGATGAGTGTTGACTGGGTTGTTAACTAAGTTCGTTTTAGTCCACCTCTGATTTCAATTATCTTGAGGGTAGGAAACTGTTCGGTGGCCACTGATGTCTGTTTCTTTAGCAGAATGTTTACTTTCTACATATTATTCTTCCCAGTCAAGTCCGCAACCAGAGTTTTGTGCCAGTAGTCAACAAAAGTCCTGTGGAGGAAAACAAATGGACAGAGAAAACTAACTCCTTGACTTACCCCACTTTTGATAACTATAGTATGTTAATATAGTTTATGCATTTTAATTTCTCCCAGTTCTTATCCCCTAGTCTATTTGTATTTCAAAGCCCTGATTTCTTTTCTATTTTATTTTGCTTCTTACATTCTTTTAAGTTGCTTCAAATGGCTGTCAACCAAGACAGACAGGGCCTAAATATATAAATAATTAAAGTTAATCTAAGGTTACTGCACTAATTGCATCATGTCACAGTTTCTAAAGGTGTTCTTTAAGATCTTCAATCTTCTCAAAGAAACTACAATAGAAGATAATTTTTTTTCCCAATCAATCTTGGTTTTTCAAGATCCTCACTGGAGTCTCAAGTGTGCGACAAGAACAAACCTACAATTTATTAGTAGAGTCTTCAACAGATGGGCAATTGTTGGCTACTGAATTGAATTCATTTTTCTGAGCCAGTCTCTTTAATAAGAAAAATGAAGGAAATAAAATGGGACATTTAAAAACTAATAGAAATTTTGAATATAATAACTACTGAAAAAGGCAATTATGGAACGCTTTTAAAATTTTTAATAGAAATAAGTGAGAATGTTCAAATGACAGACATCCAAAGGAAAGAAGGAAATTAATTAAATTTAACTGTTGTATTACTCCTATCTTCCCTAAATCATGAAAAACTTTTCTTTTTAAAAGATACTGTAAATAATTATCTGTGAGTTTATTAACAAATAATATGAATTAATATTGCTTCCTTGTGTTCCTACTTAAGCATCCTTTTGCCATCATATAGTCCCATAATGTAGTCAGAATTATATGATCATGTTTCATGACATGGAGAAATGGGAAAATGTCAGACCAGAAAGTTATTTTCAATTGCTTAAGGAGGCTTATAAAAAGGGAGACGGCACAGTAATGGACACTGTGCAATCCACATCCCTAAGACAGCTCTTTTCAACCACCATCTTATGCTTCTATACAATATGCAGAAACATAGTCTGTGTAGAGATCTATGCAGCCTGATGATCCTTATAAAATTTTCAAGGATCGCATATTAAGAGAGAAAACTGCTCCAAAATGCAGTCAGAATCATTGGGAAGTAAAGGCAACTTGCCTTTAACTTCCAGCTACATGCAAGTGTTCCTTGCACTGGCCAGTAAAATTTTTCCCAGACTTCTGTTTCAGAGCAGGGAAAACGGGTTGCAGGGGGAAGTGGACTATTGGGGTAGTGAGCTTGAAAAAGGTCTTCAGGTTTAATGACCTTTTTATCGGCTGATTGGAATACAGTAATCTCTTTCCTTTGCTAATAATTTCTTAATCAGTCATCTATCTATATTAGTAGGGAGTTCAGTGTTGTTCTCTAAAGGCTTCTATTTATTTGGAAGTGCTGGAGAGTCAGGTAACAGGGTCGCTCTTGAGCACCAGTCCTGCGCAATCCCATACCTACCTGGAGCCATACTGTGCAGGATGTTTTGTGTGAGCAAAGCACCAAGACCATAGATGACCTTGCTTCGTGGTGACTTTGTGCTGGCATATGGACCTCATGTTGGATTATCCCAGTCTATTAGGCAGGTTCTAGTAACATTGCATCTGAAAGAGAATTGTGTCTATGAGGTTTTCTAGAGTATGCGTCTTTCCCCCAGAAAGCTCAATGTCCCCTATGCCAAACACCTACCACCTTTCCCACTGTGAGTTCTCTGGGATGGGCAGTCTTTGCCAGGTGAAAAGAAATCCTGCAGTATTTGCTCCAGGGATTTACCTTATGCTTACATAGCTACAGCAAGCCTTCAAGAAGAGACTTGTGAATCCCTCTAAACAAGGAAGCAACTGAAAATTTCACTTACTAGAAAGAATCCCCAGTGCTTGTCCATACTAGAGATGGGCACCCTTAGAAAAAAGTGGGGAAAAGTTTGCCCTTGGTGTTCCCATTCCTCTCCATGCAATATACCCATCCCAATAAGGCTTTGCTCTGTAGGGTCTGTCTTGCCTATTTTCTCAGTCTACTTACTCTCCCTGGTCAGTTCCTTCCAGTCTCCTGGCATCAGGTACTGTTCAATGTGTGTGTGTGCCTAATTCCCAAATCTGACTCGCCACCTAAGATGCCACACCTAGTCCTTCTAAACACCTCTACCTGGATGTGTCACAGACATCTCAGACCCACACAGATGAACTCTCCTGTGCTCCTTATCAGTCCATGGCACCCCGGTCCATCCGTGGCTGGAGCCAGACACCTGGGAGCCATCTTTGATTTCTACAAGTCCCTCAGGCCACATCAATTCTATTTCCTAAACATCTCTCAAGCCACCTTCTAATGTCAGATAACTGCCATTATATTTTCCTAGGTTACCATTATCTCTTGGTTGGTTGACCCCAACAAACCCTTAGCTGGTGACCAAATTGCCTGTTTGTCTCTCTTTAATGATCTTCCACCTTGCAGTCCAAATGATCCTTTCAAAATGAAATCTGACCTCCCACCCCACAACAGTCTCTATGATACCTAATACTTGTTCTGAATTCCCTAAGGATAATGTCAAAATTCTGAAACAAACCTACACAGCACATTTTGATCTGGCCCTCGCCACTGCCTCCTCCTCCTGCCTTCTCTCTCGCTCCCTCTCTCCCTCCCTCCCGTCATCCTTCCCCCTCCGCACAGGATCTTTGTGAGCAAATTAGAATCCTCTTTCTTCTGCTGCCTCCAGGCCTTTGAACATATGTTCGTTCTGTCAAAGGACTTTTCCTCACTCTTTTTGCCTAACAAACTCTTACACACCGTTCAAGCTCATCTTAAATGTCACTTGCCTGGGGTGCTTTCTTTGTCCTCTTTCTCCCAGATTAGGTTAGGTGCCCCTCCTAGAGGCAGGTGTTTTCCTGATCAAGGCACTTGCCATCTTTCATTAATTAATTCAGTAAATATTTGTTGGGTGTCTGTTATACTCTAGGCACCAGAGAGATACAAGATTCATTGTAGAGATTTTTAAAAACAGTAATAAGGTGGATTAAAACTTGGTTTTCTTTCCAGTATCACCATGTGCCAGCAATTTGAACAATGTCAGTAATAAATACTCTTCCCTGAAAATATTTTGTTTTCTTTCCTTTTTTTTATAGCAGCTTTATTCACATACCACACAATTCACTCACTGAAAGTGTGTGAGTTCAATGGTTTTTAGTATATTCGTAGAGTTGTGCAACTATTACTACAACAAATTTTAGAACATTTTCATCATTTTCCCAGAAGAAACCCTGTGTTCTTTAGCTATTACCCTCTCAGTATGCCCAACACAAGGCAACTACTAATCTGCTTTCTGTCCCTACAGATTTACCAATTCAGAACATTTCATACAAATGGAATCATAAAATACATAGCCCTTTGTGTCTGGCTTCTTTTACTTAGCACAATATATTCGAGGTTCATCCATATTGTAACATAAGTACTTCATTCTGTTCTTTCCAATTTTTATATTTTTTTTACTTAAGTTAGATGATGTAATGATTTGATGTACATCTACATATGAAATGATTATTGCAATCAAGTTGATTAACATATCATATTCTCACATAATTTCCACTTCCTTCGGGTGATGAGAGCACCTGAAATCTGCTCTTAGCATTTTTCCAGTATTCAGTACAGTATTATCAACTATAGTCATCATGGTGTACATTAGATTTCTAGACTTACCTATCCTACATAGCTACAACTTTGTACCCTTTGACAAATACCTCCCCATCCTCCTCCCCCACAGTCCAGCCCCTGGTAGCCACCATTCTACTCTCTGCTTCTGTGATTCTACATATAAATGAAATCATGCAATATTTGACTTTTTTATGCCTGGCTTATGTCCATCCATGTTATGAAAAGTGGCAGAGTTCCCTTCTTTTTTAAGGCTGCATAATATCCCATTGAATGTAATACCACATTTTCTTTATCGTCATCCACTGATGGATATTTAGGTTGTTTCTACCTCTTGGTTATTATGAATAATGCTGCAATGCTCATGGCAGTATAGATAGCTCTTTGGTATCTTGCTTTTATTTCCTTTGAATATATACCCAGAAGTGGGAAGCTTGGATTATATGGCAGTTCTATTTTTTACTTTTTAGGAAACCTCCATTCTGTTTTCCATATTGGCTGCATCAGTTTACATTCCCAACAACAGTGCGCCTGGTTTCTCTTTCCTTTACATCATCACCAATACTTTTGATCTTTTTTGATAACAGCCATTCTAACAAGTATGAGGTTATAGCTCATTGTGCTTTGCATTTCCCTGATGATTAGTGATACTGAGCTCCTTTTCATATACCTGTTGGGCATTTGTTATGTCTGCTTTTGTGAAATGTCTATTCAAGTCCATTTCATAGGTTGTCTCTTCACTCTGTTGATGGTATCCCATTTGTCTATTTTGGCTTTTGTTGCTTGTGTTTTGAGGATCATAGCCAAAAAAGTTCATTACCCAAAACAATGTCAAGAAGATGTTCCCTGTTTTCTTCTAGTATTTTTAAAGCATTACATTTAAGTCTTTACAGTTTCAGGTCCTATATTTAAGTCTTTAATCCATTTTGAGTTCATTTCGTATGGAGAGTGAGATAAGGGTCCAGTTTCATTCTTCTGCATGTGAATAACCAAATTTCCCAACACCATTTATTGAAGAAGAAATTGTCCTTTCTCCATTGTGTGTTCTTGGCTAAATCAGTGGTTTATTTCCAGGCTCTCTTCCTGTCCATTGGTACACATGTCTATTTTTATGCTGGCACCATACTCTTGATTACTATAGTTTTAAGGCATATTTTGAAATCAGGTGGTGTGATGCCTCCAGTTTTCTTCTTTTTGTTCAAGATTGTTTTGGCTACTTAGGGACTTTTATCATTCTGTGTGAATTTTAGGACTGTTTTTTTCTTTGTCTTTGAAAAATGCCTTTGTCATTCTGATAGGAATTTGCATTGAATCTGTAGATCAGTTTGGGTACCCTTGACAGGTTAATTATATTAATTCTTATAATCCATAAACATGGATCCATTTCTTTGTGTTGTCTTCAACTTCTTTCATCAATGTTTCATAGTAAAAAATATTTCCTTAGTCTGTCTAAATGCTGTATTATCTGTTGTGTTTTAACAATACATATCTAGCTCCAAATTAGCACATTTTTATTACTTATGCCTTAATAAGTAGTATTGCATTCTACACATGAGGTAATTCAGACCACTCCAGATATGCAGTGGGCCCACTTTGCACTAGGACTCAGCCACAGGATACATCTCAAGAGTATACTTCTGTAAAGGTTCCGAATTGCTCGAGCTTGCTTCCAGAATAATGCATCTCTAACCCCTGGAGAGTGACATATTCCTATATTTATATGATAGATTTAAAATAAACAGCAATAGTGAATATAAACATGAGGAATTTGAGTTACTTCAGTTCTATCATTCTATGTAACAAATAGCTTTGGTTTGTGTTCAAAATAGTGAAACAGTACAAATGGCTAGATGCAATTTTTTTGTTTGTTAAAAGCAAAGTTTAGTTCATATGTGAAATAGTTTCCTGATTTAGACTATCTTTAAAATTGAAATTTATTCTTTGAAAATTGCTATTTTTTATTTTAAAGCTGAAGGACAAATTCAAAAATTATTGTAGTAACATTATTACTACTTAAGATAATTTTGTTGTATAGAAAAAAAAGATATTTAGAAATGATCTGCTTCATATTTTTAAAGACATTAGTACACCATTAAATGAGACCTGTACTTATAATAAATGGAGACTACTGACTGCTTGCTAGGTACCTGACACTAGGTGCTTCACATAATAACCTTAAAAGTAAACTTTATTATTACTATTATTCCCATTTGTAGATGGGTAAACTGAGTCATAAAGATGCTGTGTAAGAAGTGAAGATGGAAGGAGAACCCAGGTGGTCTGACTCCAGAAGTTGTATGATTAACCACAATGCTGTACTGCCTCTCAATACCTCATCCAATAAATGATCATCACAAGCCACCCTTTACTGAGCTCCACTTATGTACTGAGGGCTTCACACATCATCTCATTTAATGCTTTAATCCTCATAACAACTTTATGGAGTAGTTATCATTACTCCCATATTACAGATTAGAAAACTAAGGTTCAGAGTTCAGTAACTTGTCTTAGATTAAAGGGGTCTAAATGGCCAAAAGGGCACTCTGATTCTGCCCTGTCTGGCTCCAGAACCCTTTCTCTTCCCATTGCTCCTTCCATTTGTTGTAGCAAAAAAGGATTGTGGGCTTCTAAAGTGCTATAAAGTGCGTCTGGACCAGCAATTGCTATTTCCACTGGAAGGGCAGTGTTTGCCTATTGCCCCCTATTGTTCCTTCCCCTACAGCCGTAAGTGAAGGAAAGAGAAGGAGACACATCTTGTGAGCTAAGGGGTCTTACAGGTTCAGGGGTTTGAAGTTCATAGGCAACGTAAGAAGCAGCCCAGGAGTTAGTGCAGCAGGAGGAAACTGAGGCACATATATTGAGCTTCAAAGTGCAACAGCTAGACAGAAGAGTAAGCATTTTCCTGATTCAGCAGAGACAAAGCCCTCTCCCAGCAGGGCAATGTGATGTCCAGCCATCCTAATGCAAAGGAGTAGGGCCAAAGTACAGAAACAGGATCTAGAACTAGACAGAATCACACAGTTCAGGCATGGCTGGAGCCAGGCAGCATGAGCAGGACTCCATCCCTCTTTTTTTTATCTATTGGCTTTAGTCTTGGGCAGAACCTCCTAAAGTGACTGCAAGAATGGCTTCCTGTACCCTTCAGCTGCCATCCTACCAGATGCATAACCCCAGGAAGGAGTACTTCTTTCCTGGTAGTGCCAGCAAAATTCCCAAGGCTGATAATTGATGACTCAGCTTGGGTCCCATGCCCATCCTTAAAACAATCAGGGAAGCAGACATGAAAATTCTCATATGTCAAGTCCGAGCTACGTGCCCACCCCTGGTACCACGGTGTGGCATTAGCCCACCTGAGTCACGTGAATTAAGCGGGAAAGACATTGTATTGTTTCCAAAAAAGACAATGACCGTTGCGCAGTCAAGAAAACAAACAAAAACAGACATTCACCTTGACGGTCATCTTAATTGCCAAATGTAACAATTCTCTCTCAGTCCTCCTCTGACTTGTCCTTCTGGTGATATATCACCCTGCTGACCATCTTCTACTTGACTTCCTACTCAAACCATTAGAAAACAACACAGGTGTCTGTGCACTAACTACACAGGGGCCAGCCCTCCAGGCCACACTGATACTAATTACTCCAAGGCCTCAGCCTCTCCTTCTGTACTGAATCATGGAAGTCATCCATGTGGTAACACATTTCCTAGGAGCATCTTGACTGAATTAGTCATAGCTACAATGCCATTCCTTCCCTCTTACAAAAGTATATGGGAATGTGAGCCACAGAGAGCAACATTATTAAAGGGATAGGATCAATTCTTCTCTCACTTATTTTTTCCAGGCATTTGAAAATTTCAGTTCTTAATTATTAGTCATTGTTCAAAACATCTTCCAAACCAATCATGAGAAACCAGGATCTCCAGGTAACCAAGTCACATAGTCCTCAGGCATCTTGCCATTGCACCCACAGTCTTTATCTGTACCATTCATTTGTGGCATCTCATTCTGTCTCACATTTTTGCTTGTGTGCTTGTCTTATGCAACTATTCCAAGGGTTGTAAATACGAATGCCTCCTGGAGCAAGACAGGTAAGGCTGGGTTATGAGTGATGGGGACTGTGATGAGCTGGAGAGTACATTTCTCAAGAAAAGGCAGGAGCCACTACTCAGGTCCAGCTGATTATTGCCACAAAGGCACGTGGGATCCATGTTTCAAAGCCACCTGATATTTTTCAAGAGAAGTCTGAATGCCCAGTTTTCAAGTGAGGCATCCCAATTTCTAAATGTTGGCAATAAAATCAAAATTCAGTTTTTACTTTATGTATTTACTTGTTTCTGGTCAGGCACTGTATACTGTACACTTGGCTTCTGAGGCCACATCTACCATTTTGCAATCTTTGGTCCCTAGGCCTTGCCCTCACCAAGAGTGTGTGCACCCCTGGAAAGATAGGAGGGCTAAGTTTTTTGTTTTTAGGGTTTTTTTACAAAGCTTACATCACTTTTTCACAGGATGGAGTTCATGGCAAGCAGTCAATAAAAAGAAATAAAGTGAGGCTTGCTGACACTTGACAGAAGCTGCCAGTGCTGCACAGCCCGTTGCACAGGGCTCTGCATCAATCTGGATTTGTTTTCAAGGATGTCAAATGATCTCACCAAAACTTTCTCTCAAACAAAATTTGTGATTCTGTAGAAGCTCCCTTTCTAAGGCTGACGAGTTCATCTAAATAAGTCACCCAAGCAGTCCCTACAAGGCAGAGTCCTGCTGTCCAGAACACACAGTAGGACTGCAGACTCTGATTAAAAACCCTCATCCCACCAAAGCTACTCATGGCACCCACCGTATTTTACCCCCAGCCTTCTCTCGTTCACTATAGAAAGCCTCCGATCTATACAAAGGATGTACCAATGAGATCTACATGTGATTCAGCAATTCTCTGAAGCTCTTCTCCTCCTGAGATTTATGGGACAAAGCATGTTTAAGGAAGTAAGTGTCTGCAGCCACCCACCAACGAGGGAGCCCAGCATGGCTTGGGTCTCCGAGTCTATATATGAAAAGGGCTGGGTAATGATTTGTTTAGGTGGCAAAAATTACAAATGTCCAAGGATCAAACATTACTTGAGAATCGCTTACATGGGAATGTTACATAAAATCAATATTTAATTGATTAATTTTCTTTATGAGTCAGTGACTTGTATCAACTGAAGTCTAAAGACAAACTTAGGCCGGTTGGCTGCTCCACGTCCACCTCCAGCTTTAGAATTAAAGTCAGCACGACTGAGAATGTTTGGGAATGGCTGGGACAGTGGTGTCACACGATCTTTGGTTGAGGGAAAGCTGTCTACTTCCTTCTCCACTGTTTCAATTCACTGCTCATTGATTTGCCAAAGAAGAGTCAATGGGGATGCTCCTGCCTCTGAACCAGGCATTTGATGCTGCACTTTAGTGGCTAAAGAGGCTGGGGGGAGGGCCACGGCTGACGGTAGCTGCAGTATTACCTGATGGGAAAATGTTATTACGCTCATGGATGAGGAAAGAGAACAGATAGTCAGGATATCCCAACAGAAGGTTATAGAGTTCATTCTTAGATATGACAGCAGCAGTGACATGATAACAATTTCTCCTTATTACTTATTTTTGCCCACATTATACTCTGCATTTTATTTGCTGTATCATTTGGTCATCAAAAAAATAAGGATTACTGTATGTTGTTTTCTGATGAGAAGTGGTCTCAGGGAAGATAAATAATGATGATGGAATGGTTGAGTTGAAAGAGTCTTTAGATAGCATTAATCTTATCCCATTTTATACATGTGGATACTGAAGCCCAAGAGAATAAACTGTTTGCCCTAGTTCACTGGATATTATTAGCATAGAAAAGACTAGAATCTAGACTTCAAACCTGCAGCATCTCATTCTTGCTACGTAACCATGACTTGGTGAAACCAAGCTTTCCTTACTTGCCCTGGTGCCAGCACAACCCAGGACTCTGTTCTATAAGTTGCTCTTTCTGTCGTCTCAACTCCAAAGGCTTAGAGTCAAAGGGGAAGACAGGGTCCAAGAAAGGTTTGTCAACAGGTCTTCAAAGTCTCAAAATTGGAAGTACATTATGAAAAGAAAGATAATGTAAATCAACCAGATGCTTTAAAGATGAACATTTAAAAACTCCCCATTTTTCCATTTCACCCTTCTAATGCTGACCAAATTTTCTAAGTATGGATACCCAGCAGACCAAGATTAATGAATAGGCCAGGATTACTTATAATTGACCTGTTCATTGTTCCTATGCAGATGGTTCTACTAAGTATGTGAAAACAATTTGTTCTCTTAAATAGGTTATATATTCCCTACCCTCAATCTTGTTTACACTATTAATTTGCTTAGCAAACCCTTTTGTCCATATCAAGTACAAAGGTAAACTTCAGCCCAGCCAGAGGGTCTGAATTATTCATACATTCTAAATTAGCAAGGTCCAGATTAATGAGGTTTTCCTCCACTTTTTATCCTCAACTACCTTCCCTTGGGGCATAAAGTCATTGCTATCCTCTCTCTCCTTCCCTATTATCATAAGCTATATCCCCCAAGTGATAGCCCTTTAAAGGGGCACCTGGTTACAGTCTCTCTCGGGCTGCTCTGAAGGCACAACGAAAGAAAGACAAGTGGTCAAGGAGCTGAGCTGCGCAGTTCCTGTTGCCCCTCCTTGGTTCAAATCCTTTGCAGTAAGTAGTTGTTGAAAGCTAACCAGCGTAACTTCCTTTTCTCCCACATATAATATTTATAAAAGGACTTGGGCACCAGGAGGCCGTTAGCTGGGGGGACAAAAGCAGATAAAGCCTTGGAGAACTTCTCCAGTGGACCCCTTGGTGGTCATGTACTTACTTAGTGGGAATTACAACACGAGACAGTACAAAGGGCTGGCTGGTTTATGATCACATCCTGCTCTTTGCTGTTAAACAGATATATACATCTTAAACATTCATTTTCCATGCACAATTCAGGAATGACAACACCCTCCTTCCAAAAACATAAATGCAGGAAAGAAGGTCTCTCTCTTTCCTCTCCAGCTCTGCCAATGTCATCTTTATGATGTGAAAATAACTATTTTGAGGCTGGTGCAATCTGTGAAAACTAAAAGCAAAGAAATTATGTGTGTTTATCCAATGTAAGTAAGCAAGTGCCAGGAACATAAGAACACGGACACTGGTGAGGATTAGCTGAAAGCCAGTCGCCGTATGCACGCTCATTTCCTCTTTTACTGCTTAATTCCCCCATGATGCCATCTGATCAGTTTGCGAATGTCCCCTGTGTCTTTGCCTTAACAATCAAGCCTGGTAGGCCATTCCACACGTTTGTGATTCTCCGCATGAAAAAAATGCTTCCTGACATCTGTTCTGAATTTGTTTCTCTTTAATTTCCATTTATGCTCCCTTATCCTAACATCTGTGTCATTCTGAAAACAGTAACTCAGACTGACGTTATCTGTGCCATTTACAATTTTATATTCCCCAGCTAGAAGTTCCTCTTAACCATGTAGTGGATGTGGAATTCTGGTTGATGTTCAATCCAGCGAGTGGGGCTCAGCTGTGATTTCAGAGGGTTTAGCAGATGTGTCAGCCCCCAATCCTTTCTCAATATCTCTTTTGAAAGAGAAGCAGGATTGGGGGGGGTGAGGTGGGGAGGGCAGGGAGAGTCAGACCTGGATAAACAGAGTTTTTCAGCTGGAAACCTTTGTGCTGAGGCCTCTCCCACCCTTTCAAAGCAGAAGTGGACTTTACTCTTGGTATCTTAGGGCTACGCCACTCACTTTTCTAATAGTTGCTTTCCAGTACAATCCAGAGCTTAGGATGTTTATGTCACTCCAGAACATTTGTTGGATGAATGTACAAACCAGTTAAGGTTGGTAGGTGGAAAGGAAGAATGGAGGGAAGATTGGTTCTTTCTTAGAAAACAAAAGGAAGCAAGATGTAAAACTTAAAGCCAGTTCTGAAATAACCACATCTTTCTGAAATGCATCTGCTTATTAGAGTTATTTGAATGCTCAACATTTCTCCCCTAGCCTATAGTCCCCAGTCCCCGGGGGTAAATCTCTCTCCAGCGGGCCTGACAAATTCATTCTCTGCCCAAGTCATTTACATACATTCTAATCATTGCTACAGAAGGCTCTTCTCTGGGCACTGCCACATTTTTGACTCACAGTTCCCACTTCTGCACCTCTTTTCATTTTCATCTCTTCCTCTAAGCTTAAAAGCATGTACCTGAAACATGTTCTGAGACCCAAGCACTCTCCCAAGACTCAAAGGGCCTTTGATTTAGAAAAATAATACAGTCATTCAAGAAAAGTTTATCTATTGCACAACTTCTATGTACCAGACCCTGGGCTACATGCTCAGAATACAGTGAGGAGAACTAGGCATAGTCTTCACCCTGATGGGACTTAAAGTCTAGTGGGGAGGTGGGAAAGGGGTACAGAGAAAAGCACAAATAAGAAACCAAATCAAATTAGTCTCCAACTGCATATTGTGGTCGGTGTTCTGAGAGAGAAGCAGGGGTCATGAGAGAGAATGACGGGAAAACTGGTTTTAGATTAATAAGGAGCAAAAGTAGCCACAGGCATCATGAGCACCAAGTCCGTCCAATGCAGAAGTTACTATGACCCACACGGAGGCTGCTTACTGCATTACTACCACAAATGTTGGAGAACTACTAAGCCATATGTCAGCGGAGGAGAAACCAGGGGCAAAGGGAGGTCAGAAGGCACCTGCTTCCATGGCGGCAGAGATGGATAATGTGCCCACGTTAATGGGAGTGAGAAACAAAGTCTCTGCTTGTTTTCAAATATGAAACAATTGGTAAAACATTGCTATTAAATCTTAAAGAAAGGAGAGCTTGGTGAGAGCTCACAAGGTCAGAAAAGGCTTTGAGAAAGAGAAGGGACATAATCATAAGCTGGGCTGGAAGGGAGAAAACGGTGAATAAAACCCTGTCCTTCCTCTGGTCCAGCACATAACCATCTCTCGCTCCAACAGCAGTTGCAGCCTACCAGCTGCCCTCCTTGGTGAAGCTGGAATGAAATTCCAAAAAATGGCAGCCTGACCCTGTCACCTCATGCACAAACCCTTCCATGGCCCCTGCTGTCTTCAGGATGAAAGCTAAACTTTTTCATGGGGTTTACAGGGACCCTCACCCTCTGGTCCCTGCACACTTATCCCAGTTACATCTCTTGAAAGTCCCCATTACTCCCCTTGACACCCTAAATTGATGTTCCACTTGCACCAACTTCATTCCATTCCATGAGTATGTGATGCACTATTTATAGATGCTATTCCTTCCACCTGGATCACTCTTCAGTCCTCCACCTGACAACCTCCTGCTCACCCTTCAGAGGCCAGGGATAAAAATCACTTTTCTGGGGAGTCTTTCTGAGCCTCCCCTGCCTGGGTCTGTGCTCCCCCAGAGCACAAAACGCTCCATGTTCTGACATCCACTGTCCTCATAGCATGACCCTAGTAACACTGTAACTGTTTAATTGCCTTCCACCACATCATAGGTTCTGTGAAGGCAGAGCCCACATGACTTTTGTTTTTCACTAGCTCCCAAGAACTAACATAGTTCTTGGAAACATATAATGAGTGAGCACCAATGAAATCATTGAGCCACACTGCTAAACCAAAAGGACGTCTGGCCGAAGGAGCTAGATCTTCCTCAGAAAGAAGGTGACATTGGCATCCCATTGACTGATTCCAAGCTTCCTCATTGAAATCATCCCCAATCAGAGAGGGATCGGCCTCCCCAGTGTAAATCGGGTCCAAACTGGAGAGCCCTTAAGAGAGACGGAGACCAGAGTCCTACCTGTCAGAATCCAGGAAGAAACCAAAGGGAGGCAAGGAAATGGAGGAAGAGGGAAGAGGAGTTTCAGCACTTCCCCAGACACCCCCAGCCTTGACATCCGAAAGCCCAGATGCCTTTCCTCCCTCCCCCCAAGTTATGGGGAACTCCCTCTGTCAGGATTCCATTTCCCCCTTTTGGAATTATTTATGTGGCACTGGGCTTAAATAAAGAATCCACTCTTTTGGAGGAAAACATTCTATGTTCCTCCAATTTTTTTAAACATTTGATATACTGATCCTGTTTTTAACTAAGCTCCCGTCTGTGAGTAATAGGTAAGTTTTCTTTCCTGGGTATATCATACTAAAGCTTATTCAGATGTGATAACATTTCTGCTGCTGTATCTTGGCAACATGATTTATTCTGCAAATGCTCAGTGTTACCGTCTCACAAAGCTGTACCATCTGGGTTGAATAAATAGGCTACCCAGAGAAATAAATGAGAATGGTCTCCCATAATTAACATGTAGGTAAAGTATATTTAACAGATTATTATAATTAATATGTCAGTTACTGATTTCATGCTAAATAGAATTGTGAACACAAGATATTAAGATTAGTTACCCTCTCTGTGTGTGCCTCAAAAAAATGCAATGGGGAAAGAAATGAGGGCACTGAGTTCAGTATCAATAAAACTGACCTTAACATTAAGAACATCAGATATCAAAACTCTAAGCAAACAGTGACAATGTCAGGCATTATATGCTGGGAGCAGCCAATTACTGGTTTCATAAATTCAGAGTTTATACCTGAGATGTCCAGAATATCCCAGATGTGACCTGCAAAAGCACAAGAATGTGCTTAATTTATACACAGCTGAAGGCGGCTGTCGAAGGGAAGGGGGTGGGGAGGTGGGGGAGGGAAGACAAAGAAAGAAACCAGATTTGCTCCTAGTGCCAGTCTGCATTCCCCGCTGCTCAGCACTGTATGCAAAATGCCAGTTTGAGTGAGAAAATCCACAAAGGAGATCCAGAAGCAGTGGGAACAGAGGGGGCATAGTTCTCCACGTTGGGCCCTCATGGGGAGTGGATAGAGCTTTTTGTCAGCTGGCATGGATAGCAATGCACAGGTGACTCGGAGCAAAGCAGCAGGGGATCGGAGAAGAGAGAAGATGACTTACCATCTTTTAATGTGTCTTTCACATACAATATTCCTCTAGAATATTCCTCTAGAATAGAAAAAATAGATTTACTAAGGAGAACGTTTTTCCTTCTTTTCTTTTTATTGTATCCATGTGAGAAGGTGGTGTTAGCCGAAACTATTGCGGTAATTTCATAATATATGTAAATCAAACCATCATGCTGTACTTCTTAAATGTACCTGGTGATGTAAACAATACATTTTATTTCTCAGTAAAACTGGAAAAAGGGAGAGAAAAAAACGAGAATTTGTTGGAATGATTCAGAGAAAGTTCAGGACATCGGATAACAGGAAATGCTCTTGATCTCAGCAGGGAATTGCGACATACAGGAGCTTCCCCTTCCAGCTTTCTGTCTCTTCCTGGGACTTCATTGTTCTCTGTTTCTTTACTTCAACTTGTCTTCTCTCTTTCTCCGCAGTGTCACTTTCTCCGTTCCATGAGCACGTGAGTTGGGACAAGCTTTCATCTTTTAAATGTTTTCCGATTAAGCTGCTCCAAAAAAGCCTGACCCGAGTCCTGTGGCTACAAGTCCAACTTGCCAGAAGAGAATCTGATTGGCTGAGCCTGACTCAGGGGCTCAGTCCTGGTCCAACCAGCTGTGCCGGGAGAAGTGGTCCAAGGGGTCCCTCAACAGGGATAGAGGAAACAGCTCACTGGGAGGGAGGAAGGGAGAGATGGAGGCAAAGTGATTAATAGCATTTGATTTAATTTCCTATCCTAATACCCTGTTGATTTACTATGCAGTGTGGAGTGTTATTTGATCTTTTTAAGGAAAGTATATCTCCACTCCATCTTGGGTTGATTAGTTCTGGCTTCTAAAACACCTTTTCAAACACACCTTTCACTCAATGCGTTTCCAAGACATACATCCAAAATTTCAAGAAGAAAGTATACTTCTCTGTCATGTTGTTAGAGTCACCATGAGAAGGGAACGTAGGCGTGTTTGGTGATCTATTGTATCCCTAGTCCAATCACAGTGCTTGGCTCATCCTCAAAAAACATTTGTTAGAGGAATGAACCATTAATGAGGTTTTGTCACAGGCTGTAAGTCTCCAGCATCAGCGTCTTAAGCAGTCATTCTAGTGGGCCCGCTTGCACTCTGCAGACAGTGGCGGAAGGATGTTTCAGATTTGGGCCACGGGCACTGCCAAGGGTGCCACCAGTCACTGTCTGGTTGGGCAGCCGCTCCCAAGCTCCAGCTGAGTCTGCAGGTGGGCAGCATGTGTTCAGAAGGAAGATGTGCACAGCTTGGGAAGCTGGCTCCAGCTCTGCCCCAATACGCATACGCCCCAGCTGCTCAAGGGAAGACAGGACCCAGATGAGCTCTCAAATATAAGGGAGGCTCCGGCGGGAGCATGGCAGCCAGAGCAGGCAGGAAGGCATGTTGTCCCCACGCCCAGATGATCCTAAGCACAGGAAAAAGGAACTAAACCCAGCAAGCTCTAGGATATTTCACCACAGTCCCTTCAAAAATGCCCAAAACAGTCTCTCATGTATTTAATTTAAAATATGGAAGCATGTTTGACCCTACAATTCTACTTCTAGGGATCTGTTTTATATAAATACCCAGTCATGTGAGCAAAGATATATGGACAAGAATATTCACTGCAGCAGGATTCAAAATAATAATTTTAAAAATGGAAGCAACTGAAGGGCCATCAGTCAGGGGATGATGAAGCAAAATACATATGTCCGTATCTATGGATTAAATATAGCACATCAGAAACACTAAAGTAGATCTATATGTATCACTGACGTAGAAAGGTGCCAAGATATATGATTCGATTTTTGTTTAAAAATCAACTCTGTACATGTGTTGTGGGAAGACTGTAAATCCACAGAAAAGGGTTGAGAAAATACACACCCAACTTGAAACCCGATTACCTCTGGGGAGTGTGATGGTGGGAGAGGGAATTTTCATGCTGTGCCTACACACTGTTGTTTAGTGCTGTGCTGAGTTTTTATAAGCATGCCTCCCCTTTGTAATTCTCCAAAATTGCTTTAAAATAAGCAAAATGAAAACAAAATATTACAATGTACCAAAAACACTCCCCACCTAAAGGCCCTGTCTCAGATACTAAGTAATTTACCACAAATCACTTGTCCAATTTGGGGATAGAACTGATGTAACCCCGTATCGCCTCCATGAAGCAATGAACTCAAACTGTGTCATGCATTTCAGTTAGATGTTAGGAATCAAATGATTATGGGCTGGTATGTATTGTGACCACTGGAGTAATTCATAAAGTCAATGAAATGATTCAGAATGTGGCCTCTGTGTCTTCAACATTGAAGTTTGGATTTTGCTCACTTATAAGCTTTATGACATTGAGCAAACTACAGAACTTTCTGTATTTCAGATTGTCCATTTGTAAAATCAGAGTAGTAATAGCATCTACTCCATAGGTCATTGTAAATACTCCATAAGTCATAAATAAACACTCTATATTAAGTAGAGTGCCTGGGACAAGTCCTCAATATCTCAACCAGCACATATGTGTCATTCACAAGAGATCTTGTAAAATGTAAAAGATAAATCAACTGGCCAGATTCTTAAAATGTGATCTGGAATTCCCAGGGGCCCACAGCGGGTTTCTGTGATTCTGTAAGCCACCCAAAATTACTTGGAAAACTTTGTGAGAAAGAGCACAGGTGAATCTTTCTAAGGAGAAGGTGTACTATCATATCCCATCTTGATGGTCATACTCTGAAGGCTAAGGATCCCTGCCTGAGGCCTACCATTCCTAGAGGCAGGGGTTCTAAACAAGCTGTCACCAGAGAGCAGTCCCTGGCAACAGTCCTTAGTACCACCCTCCATATCCCGTTTCTCAGGACCACCCTTCATCCCTGCTGGGGGCCCTATGGCCACTCCCTTCCACTGGAGCTGAGATTGCCCTGGGCTGCCAAAGCAGTCAGTCTCACTAAGGTAGACTAAATCCTGTCTAACAAGATTCGTCTAACAGGTTGATAAATCCATAAACACATTTTATCCCTGAATTGACCTGTTTGGCTGAACTTATCTGCTGGAGCACTGAATTACTCAGGACTATTTCTATTTCAAGTGATGGAAATCCAACTCACTCTTGAAGGAAAACAATAGAACTTATTCACATAAGCCAGTCCAGAAGGCATCTATCTGATTTCAAGCAGGACAGTATCCAGGTGCTCAAATCTTATTGTCAGCAATCTTTTTCCATCTCTTTTCTCTGCTTTATTCTGGGTTGGCTTCAATCTCAGGTGATCAGGTGACAAGGGTGAAGCTCAGCGGGTCCAAGCTAGTAACCCCAGCAAAAAATGAGTTCCTCTTTCCCAACAGATCCAGCCAAGATTTACTCCAGTTGGCCCACCTTGGTCACTGGCCCACCTCTGAACCAATTTCCACAGCCAAGGAGATGGACAGCTCTGATAGGTTAGCCCTGATCCCTTCTCTGGAGCTGGGGATGAAATCACCCACACAGAACCACATAGATTAAAAGTGGGTAAAGGATGATTTCCAGAGAAAATTGGGGTGTTGTTACCAAAAGAAAGAGGAATGGATTTGGATTGGACAGCTGTTTGCCAAGCCATTATTAATCATCTCAGAGACAGAGCCTCTGTGCTGCTGTCTCCAAAACACAACAGCCTCGCCTCGTCCTGATTCTGCAATGCCGTGCCGCAAGTTCAGGCAGAAGACCTCCAAAACGAGGAACGGCTGCAGTCTTCTCCAACAGACAAGCCACAGAGACACAGCTTCTGCTACTTACCATCCTCTCAGTAACACTCCACTGTGGTTTTCAAGTCTCGTATTAGCCTGTCAGAAGGAAAGGATTAACATGTATTTTGATTTCTGTTAAAAACACGTTGTTTCAGAAATAAAGTTGGCATGGCAGGCATCTTGGTTGATTTAATCTCTGACACAGGAAGCTTATTTATAGCATCACAGCCTTCTGAATGTTTAAAAACTCAAGCATTATAAGCCTGCTGTGCTTTTGCTGTGAAGTATGGAACAGCACTAAATGAATAATGCCGCCTGGGCCAGCAGCACAGCCATGCTCCAGAATCAAACACAGCTTTCATCTGCTCCTGGTGTGCGTGAACCCCCTTCTGCCGAGGCTGGGTCCATCCTGTGGGATGTTTCCTGGGCCACCAGTCCATGTCCCAGGAACGGAAGTCCTGAAGGGAGCAGACTGGTCTCTGACCCCCTTTCCCAATCTGCTTTCTTCTCCCTCTTCCAAATCTTCTCCACCATGGCCGGAGACATCTCTGAATGGGATGAACTTCTCTGTGGGGCCCATTCCCCCAAGACAATCCTTTCTACTAGCTGTCCTATTCCACCAGACATGCGTCAGGAATATTTTTGAGAGATGGTGTTAAAGTGATATAAACTACTCTTTTCATTTTCCAGATGAAAATGAGTCCCAAACAGTACATTTGCCCCCCAACAACTAAAAACAGATGTTGGTGGCAGGGATGTGGGTTAATTTAAGCATTCGATTCTGCCTTCCCGTCACAAGAAAAAAATGATCATACTTGAGTTAAAAGGTAAGTTGTTCTAGGTATATTCAAAATGGCCAGGCAATAGCATCGCCTTGGGCAGAGGAACCCCAGTGATGACTGTGGGTATAAATACTTCATACAAAGTCACAGGCAAGCACTGGCAGCCTGAATGCTGTAATCTGAAAGCAGTGAGCTTTTACAGGTCAAAGGATCAGAGACATTTGGGGGGGGGGGTACCTCAATGTCAGAGGTTAAGGTTTTGACATTTAGACAGAAAACAGACTGCATGTGTTTTAGATCAAGCTGACACCACCTCTTTCTAGAATCTAACTATAAAAATAGATACTCCATAGCAGGACTTTTCTGTAAGACATAGAACATGGAACAGCTAGAAAATTACTCTCCATTCCTAATCATGAACTCAGTTACAGGAAAGCTCTCCTCAGGGGAAGAAGGTTCTCTAGGCCAGGCCAGGGACCTCTGGAAGAGGCACAAGACAACACTTGTGAATTACTCACTTTGGATATTAGGACAGTGCCACACTTCTGAGCCAAAAATCAGAGCAAGTGGTCTGAGAAGCATTAAGAGTGCTCATGGGGGTAAATATTGAACGAGGACCACCAAATGTGCCACTGTGCCGAGAAGACACAGAATAATATCTTGGTCCTGGAGTTAATATTGGGTTTGAATTGCAAATACACCAGTTATGTGGCTATGATCAAGCCACCTTCTTACCAAACCTCAGTTTCCTCATCCGTATGATGACAGCAGGCCTATTCCCTTCTCCCTAATGTTGTCGTGAGAATTACATGAGATAAACTGAAGAGCATATCAGCTTTCTCTGGGTCATGGAAATCCTTCAAGTCAAGGACAATAAGTAGATGCCAAGTCATCCCTGTGGGGCAGTCTAAGAAATTGTAAAACCAATGTTTTTACCCGTGGCTCATAAATACCTCTGACGGCAAGCAAGAGGTTTGACTGAGAAGGCCAGAACGGAAGAGTTTTGGATATCTCTGGTTACGCTCACAGTGTTCAGCATCAACAGCCCTGGACCAGCGATGCGCACCCAGAAGAGGAGCAGGCGACTCTGGAGGGTGCTGTCGGCACGGCTGCCATTTGAGGAATGTAGACGGTGCCTCTCCCAGCCACTCAGTACTGGGGGCTTTGAGCCAAAAGGCAGCAGATGATTCTGTTGCAGTTGCTAGTCATCCAGCAGTTTGGAGCAGGGGGGAAGTAGGAGGTGTGAAGGAAGGTGCCAGGCACCAGCCAAACAACCAGAGGGCTCAGCCAGTGCGTGGGCACCTCCTCACCTGGGTGCTGGGCCATAAGTGTACAGTGTGGCTGACGGAGAAAATGAGGGCTGGTGGGGCTCCTGGTTAATTCAGGGCACTGAGGTGATCCATTGACACTGTCTCTTTCCCTATGCTTCCAATGGCAGAAGCAACTAGCATATGCCAAGCAGTGTGTATATGTGTGTGTGTGTGTGTGTGTGTGTGTGTGTGTGCGTGTTTACACATGCTCCCGCTCCATCTGTCTGCAGGTGGAGGGGGCAGCCAGGGGAGGTGATGAGGCAGTGGTTTGGAGGAGAGAGCCCCATGACTGGTTCTTTTGAACATCTGGCTTCTGACATTTGTTAAACAGAATGTCAGGGCTGGAAGGGTCCTGACAAATTACCAGGTCAATATTAACTGAATTTCAGTGATTAAATACAACTTTCCAAATCTTTGCAGTTTTTATTAACACTTTTTAAAACTTAAATAAACATACTTTTAAAGAGAAACTCTTATCACTATCATAAATAGAAGCCTAGGCTCA
Organism: Manis pentadactyla; assembly: GCF_030020395.1. NCBI lineage: Eukaryota > Metazoa > Chordata > Mammalia > Pholidota > Manidae > Manis > Manis pentadactyla. Next base: position 40,375,388 of record NC_080033.1, read on the forward strand.
TTTGCCAAAAGGAGGTAACTAAATTAACAATAACAATAATAAACACAATATAAAACCAAAGAGTAGCTTAATGCCAACTCCTGCTCAGAGCTTCTCTCTCTCTCTCTCTCTCTCTCTCTCTTTCTCAATGGGGTTTGGCCCTCAGGCTGTGTATTCGGGATCAGTTCCTGTGAAAGACATGGGCGGGAGTAGGGCAGGCAGAGCTGAGGGCACTTTGGCACCTTTGGGTTAGGTGAAGTGGCTCCCCCAGCCCTAGAGAAGTCAGGCTGGAGGTTGCCCACAGAGCACATCTGGGTGGTAGTGTCTGTGCTCACCATGCCAGAGAACCCCAGTTCCCCCCCAGCTCTGGCTGTCACGTGGGGTTTTCCTTCTAACACTATGCACACTCAAGACCTGAAGGGAGCACTCTCACTTCTCTCCTGCCTCTTATATTCCAATTCTCCCTCCTCCAAGGGTCATGGTGAAATGAAGTTCGTGCTATCAGACAGCACTGTCAGCTGACCCTCCTTACATCATTCGCAGATCCATAGCCCGCCTGCACCTGCACCCAGCACCCTTCTCGGTTGCAGGCGGCTCTTCCATGCTTGGTGACTTCAGCACCCACTGGGTCTGACGCCAGCACCCACCATCTGGGCCTCTCAGTTGACCCATCTCCTTGCTTCCAGTTGTGAATTCCTTCACCCCACCAACCTTGAATGAGGACCATCAAATGTGCCACTGTGCCGAGAGGACACAGAATAATAGCTTTATTTGCACCTCCCTTTTTAAAATTATCGTAACTCCTGCCATTACACCATCATTGATTCATTTGTTTCTTGTCTGACCTTCCTGCACCTCCAGAACGTGTGCCCTGTGACAAGAGGGTCCTGCTCCGGCTGGATCACTGCTCACCCCCAGTGCCTAGAATGTGCTTGGCATGTACTAGGCATTCTCAATAAGCATTTGTTCAATGAATGAATCAGTCAATCAAACTGATATGTTTTTCTTAAGTTAATGAGAACTGAAATAAAATTTAAAAGAGGATTCTCTTTTTCTGTGAGTTAGTTGATGTCAATTAATGCTCTGGCCTCTTAAAGCCCCCTTGGACGCCCACACCCCATACCCTGGGGAACGGCAGTCCGATTCAACCGTTTCCTTTCAGATGGGGAAGCTAAGACCAGAGCAGAGCAGGGACTTGTCTGAGGTCTCAGAAAAGGAGACTGAGCTAGGCTAAGGACCAGCCTCTTGACTTCCTATTCAGCCATCTACACATCCCACTGTCTGCTGCCTCTTATTGTCAAGATAATGGTCATCACACCAAGTGGCATTGTGGAAACTGTGGTCTTGGGAATGGCTGTCCTCAAATCCTGGCTTTTCCCCTCACCACTTGAATGACATTGGGCTATTCTACACCCTCAAAAACAACTCCTGTCTGCGGTGCTGGGAAGCTTAATGAATGAAGCCTCCAGCAGCACCTGGTATATTGCCAAAACCCAAGAAACATTAGTGCTTATCCTAAGATTTTCATTCTATATTTAAACAGTTCTATTGAGCTGCCTTATAGCATCAAGCACTACCCTAGGCCCAGGCAATTTAGTTCATACTCTAGTTCAAGATGGCTGGTGAAGTTTCTATCACATTTTGATAATGAAGGCACTTTGCATTTGCTTGGCAGATGGAAGGCAAGAAGATACGGTTCTAGGTAAGAAGATATTTCTTAGAAAGTCCTCCACAGAGGGATTCACCAATATTACACATGGCTCACACTCACAAGAGGCTCTCCCCATAAGAAGATGGGGGAAGGCTAACAGAGAGGGGAGGACAGGAGCAAAGGCACTCGGGTGCCCCAGGTCTCTGTGTGACCATGGCATTGGGGATGACACAGCACTGACAGTGAAAGATTTAGAGCACAAGCTTCGCACTCAGACTGATCCAGGCTCAAATCCTGGCTCTACCAGGTACTCGCTGTGTGACACTTTGGGGACAGAGCCTCCCTCAGAGCTTCAGCTTTCCCACACCTGTGGCTGGGAAAATGTAGGACCTTGCTTGTAGACTTGCAGGGAGAATTAAATAAAATGACCATGAAAATCATGAAGCACAGTGGCTGGAACTTAAGACATCTGATAGACACTGGATGTTGTTGATTATTGTTAATTATTGTCCTTGGATTGCCACCTTCTTTCTTCAAGCTCAGGTTAATGGAGGCAGTGCCAGTCACCGAAGGGGTGCAGCAAGTCCATCATCAACTGCAGACACTTTACGTCTCCCCCGCCTGCCTCTGCCTTCCTCTCCTCTCCTCCTCCTCCTGAATTCACTGCCAGACTCTGGCTTTCGAGCTTTCGAGCAGAGATCACTGTGCTGGTTATTTTTAGACTTGGAACAGTCCGTGATCCCTAAAAGAGGACACAGAGTTTTGGTCACAGAGCCAGTCCCAGACTAGGAGTCAAAGATTAGGATTTGAGTCTTGGCACTTTTGCTTACTGGCCACCCATACTTAGGTAAACACTTCCTCTCTGACCATCCATCTCCTCTTCTGGAGAGTGGGGGTAATGACCATCCATTGGGAGGCAGTGATGTACAGTCTTAATAGAACAAAGGCTTTGGAGTCACACAGACCTTGTTCCAACCCTGGCTAAACAACCCCTTGATGATCTTAAGAAATGTACTTCCCCATCCAGTGCCTTGATTTCCTCACCAAAATAATGGTAACTCTCTCCCAGGTTGTTGTGAAGGCTGAGTTAGTTAACATTTTCGGAGCACTTAGTATATTCCAGGTGTCCTTCTAAGAGCTTTATAAATTTAAAGGCATTCAAGATGAGAAAACATAGACACAGTGTGGTTAAATGACTTGCCCAAGATCACCCAGCTAGGATTCCACTCCCAACCACCTGGATCTATGCACTTTAACTTCTGCTGCCTCCAATGATGTCTGCAAAGTGCTTAACACAGCGTTCAGTGTATAGGAAGCACTCAGTAAACATTAACTGTTATTACTATTGTACAGGGTTTCTGCGAAGATAAATGAAAGCTGTTCCTTAAAATACTTGGGAAATTATAGATACAATTTAAACAGATGTCAGCAATTCAAATGGTATTATTATACCAAGGAAGCCTGAAATTAGTTACCCAGCTCCATCACCTTAACTGGGGATCAGGAGACCAAATCCAGTGCCATCTGTTTTTGTAAAGTTTTATTGAAACACAGTCATGCATATTCATTTATACATTGCCTATAGCAGAGGTGAGTAGTTCTGACAAAGACCATATGGCCCACAAAGGCTAAAATATATACTCTCTATGCTTTTGCCATAAAAGTTTGCCAAACCCTGTCCTAAATCGTGTGTTAGAAACAGTTCTTCAACAGTCCAATTTGTTTACTCAATAGTGTGAGGAGTGATGCAGTGGAAAAAATATAAACTTGGGGGTCAGAATAAAACTATAGCAAAAACACCTGCCTCCTGTGTGCTTGCCTGTAACTGACAGGAACCAAGTGTCTAACGGCCATGACTGCACTTTTTTTGTCATAACTAGCCTGAGTAATAGATCATTCCCATTTTAGAGATGAAAAAACTGAGGCTCAGAAAGGCTAAGTAACTTGCTTAAAGCCACACAACTAGAAAGCGGGGAAGCGGGACTCAAGCCCCGCCCCAAAGCTCCCGCTCTCAGCCCTTTGCTCCCGCTGCCTCCAGGTTCCAGAGCCCGCTTTGTCCCCTGTAGCCCAACAGGGAGAGTAATTCAAGTCCTTACCCTGGCTCAGGGTAGTTTGAGGAGCACATAAGTACAAATGTATGTCTTTGTCAACGCCCAGGCCCCAAGCACTCCTTGTTATCACTTGCCTTCCCTTTCCCAGTCTGCCTTTCTTTCCAAAGAGAAAGGGTAAGCCTGTCCCCCAGCACACACACACACACACACACACACACACACACACACACAGCCCTTGGTGGGGTGTGCCATGCACCATTTAATCAAGGGTAGACTAAAGCAATGGAACAGATAGGAAATCAATATGTAGATGGCTTTTTATTTTTTTCAAGTCTGCACTTCAAAGTCACTTTTGCCGATTGTCAAAATGTCAAGTGTGGGTTTTCTCTCCTCTTTTCTCTCTGCGTCCTTCCCGGCTCTCAGTGCTGTGCACTGTTTCTGCTGGCCCCGCCTCTGCGGAGTGAGAAATCCATCAGTTTCATTAGCTTTTTGAAAAACGATGTGGGACCAAGTCGGCGAGGTGACGAGGTCACCAAGTCATTTATCATGTTCAATGAGGCATAATGAACTCCTCGAAGCTGGACTCTAATTTAATTGTCTTCCACTTAATTGAGGAGAAGGAAGCCAGTTCCAAGGTACTGACTGAAGGTGTTTTTATTTATTTATTTGTTTGTTTGTTTGTTTGTTGAGAGGGCATCTCTCATATTTATTGATCAAATGGTTGTTAACAACAATAAAATTCTGTATAGGGGACTCAATGCACAATCATTAAGCAACCCCAAGCCTAATTCTCAACAGTCTCCAATCTTCTGAAACATAACAGACAAGTCCTTACATGGTGAACAAGCTCTTACATAGTGAATAAGTTCTTCCATGGTGAACAGTGCAAGGGCAGTCATATCACAGAAACTTTCTGACTGAAGGTGTTTTTATTGAAACCGAGACAGTTTTTATTTGTATCCTGTAAGTACAGAAAAAAACTGCTTCTGTTTAAGGTGTCTCAGTCTCTCACTCAACACAATCTTTATTTTGTGTCTAGTGGAGACTAGATTTTTCTCTCCAAACTGATACATCTCCTTTTGGTAAATGGGACAACCATCCACCCAGCTGCCCGGGCAGCCCCAGTGGACACCCTGACTGCAACCTCTCAAGAGACTTTGGATCAGAACCACTTAGCTAAGCTTCTCTCAAATTCCTGATACTCAGAAATGACTCTGTGAGTCATGAGGGCTAGTTTTTTATCTTAAACTGCTACATTTTGGAGTAATTTGTTCAGCAGCAATAGATAACTAATTCAAGGTTAGTTGAATTTATATCTAACTTAGATCTTCCCCACTTGGGCTGCCGGATGGGCAAAGAACTTTGAAGGGTAAAGAGTGAAAACAAGGAACACATTGAAAAGGCTTTGTAGATATTCAGGTGAGCCTTGGGGGTGGCCTGAGCCAGGGCAGCTCTCCCCAGGGATGTTGGAGAAGCCGATATGATTTGATGATGGGTGCTCTGATGAGACTATGGGGTGTGTGCAATACAGGATGACTCATTTGTTTTTGGCCTGGGCAGCTGGGTGGGTGGTGGTACCATTTACTGAAAGGGGATGTGTCAGTTTGGAGAGGGAAACCTAGTCAGGCTGAGCACCTGAAAGATGCATCGGTGTGCACTGTAAGTAGTGTAGGCACATTCACACACACCCACGTGCACCCTGATTCAGCTGGTGCTCTGCCGAACACTTCCTAGCTTCATCAACTGCCTCTCACGTAATTCTCACAGCAGACATCTCTGTGAGGTAGAGCAGGCTGGGGGAGGGCATTTAAGGTCAGAAGGGAAATGGGATTTGCATCAAGCCTTGAAGAATAAGCAAGATTTAAATAACAGAAAGGGGGAGGGACATTGTATGCAGAAGGGCACCCCCTTATGGAAAGTGAGGAGGCAGGAAAAGTGAGAAAATAGTGAGATGGCCAGTTTGAGTCACACTGAGGTTGTGTACATGAATGTGACTGGTGGGAAAACAGAATCCACCATAAAAAGAGAATGATGTGGAAGGTAATGAACTGATCAACTAGGCAGGTATCAATAAATATTTGTTGAAGAAATGAGACATGGTAAGAACTAGTGCCTTCCCAAGAAAATATCACTGGAGAATTAGCCTTACAGCCTATCTGCTGCTCTTAAGCAGTGTAAATATAAAATTGAGGGAAATGAAATATAGCATGCTTTCAGTCAATCATGTGTTTGGGGTCATATAAATAAGTTATCCAGTATTTTTAAAATTGTCTGTTCTAACACAGATCAAGAGAACTGAATCCCTTCCTCAGAACCATAAACAGAGTCCCACAGAGCTGGTTTTGAAATTTGACTCAGCCACTTCCTAGCTAAATGACCTGAGCAGGGTAAACAGTTTTCCTAAGCTCATCTGTAAAATGTGGTTCAGAATACCGTGTTTACAGGACAATCATGGGGATTCAGTTAGATAACATCTATGTTTTATAGGCACTCAAGTATTAGCTTTATTACCCTAGCCCTGACCTTTTACTCTGTAAGGCAGATGGTTCAGACTGGGGCAGGAGGGGAGGAAGAACATGGGTGGCAACCTCATAAACAGGTGCTGTGGAGGACACTGATTATTTTGACTGCCCAGAAAAGCAATACCTCTCCTTTCCTGGCTCTGCTCCATGCCCCTGTTCTAATCATATTACAGATCCCACCTTCTTGGCCAGAATTATTGTGGGAAGGACTTATCCTAAACCAAATTGGGCCAATGACAGGGCCCAACATCTTGGCTACCATTACTATGCCAGAGACTTAATCTGACACAAACTAGATTGATCATCTCCCTGAAAATTTTGAATCTGGAACCAGGAAGACTAACTGAGTTTCCATTCCTCCCCTCTGGAATCCTCTAGCCCAAAAAGGACATAGTTCTGCAGTAATAGAACATGTCAATATTCACATCTAGAGTAGAGACAACACTGAGACCATCTGAGAAATAATTGGCTCTGGTTCCACCTGTACCAGGTATTGAGCCACCCCTGCCTTCCTCCACTTGTGAGCTGAGAAACTTACCCATTCTGCCTAAACAAATTTAAGTTGGGCTTCTGTCATCTGCAACCCAAAGAACCTTACACCAGAATGAAGGAAGGAAATGAACTTGTCATGTCTAAGGAAAAATTAAGACACAAACTTCACTGGAATAAGAGATTTATTCTCAAGAATTATGAGATGTGACCTGACTGAAGAGGGGTGTGAATGGCATACCGTGGAGAGTCTCTGAGGCTTTTGAGCACAGAAACACCCTGGGGAAAACAGTCACTGAAGTGGAGAAATGTGGGAAGAGGCACCTATGATGAGCAACAGCATGTAGAGGCTAGAGGCAGGGAGACTGCCTGGGAGGCTGTTGGAAGAGGAGCAGAGTCAAGATTCCATGACACCAACCTTCAGCAAGCCATGAAGAGTCACAGGGTTTCACCTTGTCATGAGCACTGAAAGCTGCCTCTACCTTTGAAATTTTACTTGCCAATGTCCTTATTAGGGGAAAGCTCTCCTGACAGTCACATCAATAACTAGGTGTGTAATTAACTTAGATCTTCCCCCCACTCAGTGCCACCCAGGGGGGTGGCGGTGGGGAAGGCTGAGATTCTAGGAGCTCAATATCATAGTCAAAGCTCTCATGGATGTGTCTTCCTGCAGTGGGTGCCCACACTGACAACATGGCTAAATGTGGCTTAATTTGACAATCCCAACAATCCATTGTTAATGACATGCCATCATAATTTGCATTTGGTAAATGCAATTTTTTGGCTGTTTGCTCTCTGCTAGCTTTCTCTTCTGGGTTCCTGGACTCTGTGTTCCTTGGGGGGCAACACTACAAATACCATCTCTGCTACTGGGACACAACAGTTAAATAATGTGAAATTGCACTGATGCCAGTGAAATAAAAGTGAGTTTTTACAAAACCGAGTTCCTTCCCTGAACATAATAACAGTAAATTTCTAGGGTCCTATAGTGTAATATCCATTAGATTTATTATGTTGCAATTCCCAGTCCCACTAGTTCTGCCTGAGGGTGAGTATATTACATTTCATCACAGTTTCATTTTCTCCTACAGATGAGAAATGGGAATGCGATTGCAGTTATGAAGCATGCATGTGTTAAATCTGATCTCTAATAAAATCAAACACATCACAACTCAAAGCACTTTAGCACAGTGTCGGCAAAATGAAACACCATCTGCCATCATGTAGAGATTGCCTTATTATAACACAATATCAAACTGCTCAGTGTAAACATTGTTACTTAATAAATGGGTAAATGAAAACTGATAATTATGATCTTATTTATTTTAAATGATGACTTAAAGCCACCAGAGGTGCAACATAATTTGTCAATTAGACATTCTGGACCCCATCACAGCATATAGAGCAAACACCCTTCAGTAAAAATGATAAATAGACTTGGAAAGAAACAAAGGAGAGGGCTTGAGAGGAACTTTCAAGAACTGCCAGAAGGAGGGAAAGGAGGGAAGGAGCTCAAAACTTGAGACATCATGGCCAGTCCTGATCGGGTGACTGCAGTTTCAGTCATTCAGAATTTCCTGACATTCTCACTTGGAAAGAAAATCAACAGTTTCCAGTGTGCTGGAAGACATGGTGACGGACTGCAGGGCCCAAGAAGATCTGGTGGCAAAGCCTTGTTTCCCACGAGGCACATGTAAAGTTCTGATGTTCTTTCCAACTGTTGGGGGGAGGAGGAAATTAATTTAGTTTTAATCTTTCATTTGAATGGAACACTATTAGTCTAGGGTTTGTCGTTTTTGAAAACAGAATATTTAAGTAGGTAGAAAGTACACAATCTGGGAAAGAGATTGTGAAAGTTGAAGAAAATTAAGGGCAATGATCATTAGGAATCTACTATGCTAGGGAGGAGGGCTTTACTTTTCCCCAGAAAACAGAAAATGGAAACATCTAAATGACTTGCAGAGATCATAAATACACAATGATGTCTCTTCCTAATACTTTTACCTATAATCCTGATTGTCTGCCCTGAAGAGATCACAGCCATTCCTGGGATCCTGTGAGATGTGACAAGAGTCTGCAAGCCCAACAAGATATAGAAACACTTCCTGTCCCCATGCAGTTTGATATAGGTGTGTTATGCAGGGATTAACAATTCTGGACTCTTCCTTTGGCATAAGATACAGTTTTTCAGAGAGTCTTGCAATCAGAACAAATTTCTTTAGCTCCTGAGAATTTGATGGAAGAGTTTCCAGATCTCCCCTAGTTTCCCCAGACTTTCCCTAAGACCCGGAAATGATACCTTAAGTGGCAGGGTAATAAATCGAGTCTGAAAAAAATAGTCTACTGCCATTTTACCATGCCCCTCCCCCGACACTTTAAAAGATGGTTTCATGGAGGGATTGTCTTAAGTAACATCACAAATGATTTAGTTTCCTAATTCCAAGGAAAGTTTATTACAAGGTGATTTCATCTCTAATATTGACTTCACCTAGGTAAATATTTCTGGAGCTCCTGATGTATTTGTATCAATGAGATGTTTTAAATAAATAAGCAGTTTGCATTCATGAGTAATTTGCAACCCAGTTAGAGAAAGAAAACTTGTAACAATGATTGGAATTTGTGGTAAATGAAGGTACAGTTACATGCAAAGAAACAATCCCTGTAAAAATTTAAAGATGGGAAATACAGCATCTGGGAAGAACTTTGAAGGGCTCAAGAGGTGACGATGAAGGAGAGGTATGGTAGGCAATGGTAGGAAAATCACTTTCTGGCATAAAAAAGAATCTGTCCAGTCTTTGTGCCAGGTTTCTAGCATTGAGCTCCTAAAACCCTTGGGATTTCCCGAGTGAGAGGAATGCCTTGTTATGCTAATGAGGTAACTCATAGTAGGTCTCTAGATAGTCACCATAAAGACCAATCACATGAATAGAGGCTTGGAACTTTGTGCCAACCTGGAACTTTGGACTTTCAGGGAGCAGAAAAGGGCTGGAGATTGAGTTTAATCATGTGGGGAGTGATTTATGAAGCATGACTACATAATGAAACACCCATAAAAACTCTGGTCACCAAAGTTTGATGAAACACCCTAGTTGGTGAACATATGGATGTTCCAGGAGGCTGATGCACCTTTGAGTCTCCAAGGAGAGGGCATGGAAGGCCTTTATGCTCCCTTCCACACCTTACCCTGTGTTCATCCCTCGTAATAAAACTGTAATTGCAAGTATTGCTTTTCTGAGTTTGAGTCATTTTGGTGAATTATTGAACCTAAAGAATGTTGTTGAAACCCCCAGGTTTAAACCAGTCATTCAGAAGCGTGGGTGGCCTAGGACATCACTTGCAGTTAGCATCTGAAGTAGGATCAGCCCTACAGAGGACTCTGCCCTTAATTTATGGAGATTATCTACGGTGGACCTGACCTAATCAGCTGATTCCTCAAGGAGTACAAGGAGTGCTCTTCAAGGCAAGGAAGTTGGAAACATAAGAGAAATTCAACAGAAGGGACATTCCCCATTGCTAGCTTTGAAGATGGGGCAGGCCATATGGCAAGGAATACAGCAGTTTCTAGGAGAGTGGTCTCTGATGACAGCCAGCAAAGAAATGGGAACCTCAGTCCAGCAACCACAAGAAACTGAATTTTGTCATAACCCTGTGTGCCTGGAAGATAACCCTAAACTGAAGATGACATCCTGGCTGACAATTTATGATTGCATGCTTGTGAAACTTTGAGCTGAGAACCAAAGTAGGCCACAAAAAGACTGACTACAGAATCTTAAGCTAATATGTAGGTTTTGCTTTAAGTCACTAAGTTTGTGTTAATTTGTTATACAGCAATAGAAAACTAATAAAAGAGGGCAATGAACTACAAAGGAAAAAAAAATTTAATTGTCACCCTATGGTTTGTTGGGAGGCTAATAAAAATAAACTCAGAATTAAGCATCCAATAGCCACGATTTCCTCAGATACTTTCTTCTGGACTTTGCTCAACTAGTACCTGCTCAGTGATGCATTCCTGACCAAAACCTTTAAAATTGCACCTCTCCAACTCCCTGGCAATCCCTCTTTCACCTCCCATATCTTTTTTTCTTCATAGTCCTTATCACCTTCTAATCTCTCTATTATATTTAATTATTTATTTTCTTTTCTTTGCACTCTAGAATGTTCCATGAGGTCAGGGATTGTGTCTGCTTTGTTCTTTCAGGGAATCTTTGTTCTTTTCTATATACCGAGTGCCTGGTACAGTCAACACTCAGTAAATATTTGTTGGATGAATGAATAAATGAGTATATGGTTATAATCTGAAGATAATTGTAGTAAATACCTTTCAGTATCTACAATGACTGCTTTTCTGAGAATTACCCCATCCCCAGGCTTGGCCCTGGCAGCTGTTTGGAGTCCCGGAATGGTCTCTGTGGCCACCACTACCTAGACCAGGAAAGGACATGACCCTAAATGGATTTATCAGGCTGCCTCTCCCAGAATTTAGAATTGGAGCTGAGAGATGCTAATCTGAAACTCCATGTGTAGTTGCAACTGAGGTGGTACAAAGCAGAGCTGTCAGGGAGGCACATGGAGAGGCAAACAGAGCCCAGCTTCTGCAAGTGAGTGAGGGAGTTACAATGAGAAAAGCAAGGATAAGAGGCCACAAGCTCCACAGTGAAACCCAAAGAATTAGCCTTAGTTTTGGATGGTTTTCTCCATTCTAATCCCAGCCCCTTGTGGATTCTGTCACACACCCCTTCTAATAAATTCCCTCTCTAGCTTAAGCTAGTTTGGTGTGGGTTCTGTTCCTTACATCTAAAACATCCTTCACAGGGATAGTGACATGAACCATCTCCTAGTTGATGAATGTGTTTGCATTCATCAAAGTGGTATTCCAGTGGGTCCATAGTCAAATAAGTGCACTCTTTGGCACTTTGTCGCTTCATTTGGAATCACTTGGAGCAGGGTTCACTCCACAGTATGAATTCAGGGCTCTTTATGTGGCTTTTTCATATGATAATGTAGAGTAGGGTATTTTCAGCCCACCCCTCAATCAAATGGGCACCGTCTTAAGGAGATATAATTATAGCAGCTATTTTGCTGGCTCTTAACTGAAGACAAAGCTAACAGTATTCTAAGAAATTATATTCAATGATGACACTTCCAGCAACGCAGGGAAGAGGGTCAGTCAGCATAGAGGGATGACACGTTCCCTTCTGTAACATTTTATCCTCAGAGGCACCCCCTAAACTGAAGGAGAATGAGGATTCTTGGGTATTCTTGGGTGGATGGATAGTCGTTACTCTAACAGATTGTGAAATGACTGATGCCAGCATAGCCAACAAATCCAAGTAAAATATAGAAAAATAGCCTTGATTACCAGGGAATCAGTAATAATCAGTGATGACAACTTAAGTAAAACAATTTTGTTTTGTCTGATTTGGTTTGGTTTTGGCTTTGGTTTAATGCTAACCATTCTAACTTACACTGGAAATTTTTGATCTTCCAATGAAGAGTCAGTATTTCAGTAACCTTGACATTGTTTTCTAGTTTAAAATTGCACAACTGTTAAAACACTGTAAAAATTACTTACAATGGTAACGTATTCTAACACAGAGAACAGTTGGTTTGTAGTCCAATTATTTATTCATCTCTGTTTGATAATAGAGGCATTTGACTTGGTCAATCATAAAACTGACCAAACTGTATTACATACACATTTTCTGTTGTAAAATAATTACATTTCAAATGTACCATAAATGTGTTTGAAAAGTGGGAGGATAAGAGAAAATGATTTCAAGACTTACAAGAGATATGTGCCAGTGTAAAGCTTTCTAATTTTATATTTTTCATTTCAAACACTACATGAGGTTCACTCAGACTACTGGATTTGTGTGTAAACACAACTGACGGGATCTCATTGAAAAGACCCTTTTCCTACCCTTCAGCTAATATTTTCCTTTTGTTCCACCTCATTATTTCCAGCTTTCCTCCACTGTTAGAAGCTAAGTAATTTCCCTCTTCACCGTCTGCACCTTTACAAATATTTGCAAATGGTTATCATTCCCCATCCTAGTACTTATGGTGAAGTAAAAATCTTCAGTGTCTTTGATACTTAATAACTGGGCCAATGCCTTAACAGTTTCTCTTCCCTATAATTTCAGCTGTCTAACATGTTGTAGTAATTATCTAATGCTGAACTCTGCAGCACAATGCTGAATTCAAAATTCATGTTGCTTTCCTTAGCAAATGCTGTCTTGGGTGAAACTGCTCTAAGAGGTTATCAGAGCTGAAAGAGCCACCCTGGCTGCTAGAAAGGGGACTCTGGTCATGAGAACGAACTCATAGTAATCTTCTCTCTCCCACCTGTGGCTTTGGGAAAGTCACTCCTTCTATGGATCTCACTTTCTTTTCCTATAAAGTAAGGTTCAAACAGATTGCCTCTAAGATGTCTCCTAAATCCATGACTCGAAGGCTAACCTACATTTTAGAGGATCCTTTTCAAACCTAAATCTAACCAAGTCATTCCTTTCTTAAGAGCCTTCAGCTGCTTCCTATTGCACTAAGGGTGAATTCAAACTTCTTTGCAAAGCTCACAAAGTGCTGCATGGCCCCGCCTCTACCTACACCTCCAAGCTCAGTTTGCATCACCCTTCCCCTTGCTCTTCTGCCAGTTTCCTCTGAATGAGACCCTGAAAGAAGGATAGGAGTCTGAGTAGCTTATGTGGAAGGGAATGATATGGAATGGGGTGGTAGGCAGTGAAGGTCTGTTATCAAGGCTTACCACAGTGGGTAACTGCGGTTCAATCCCCTTGAGGGCTCATGGGAGACAGGGGAACAGAATATACCCCCTGGCCAGCCCTCCCAAAGGGCAGCGAGGCTGGGATGTTTATCCACCAACTCCCATTCGGCATGGGCCGAGAACACCTGCTGGGTCTTCAACTCCCTGCCACCTGTAGCCTCCCCAGTATGCTAACCCAGCACACCAGGAACACACCACTAAGGGTCAAGGGGTATGGGTGTCGTATTGATACTTCTGCTACCCTGTTGCTCCCTAAAATCCAGCCTTTCAGGCCTTCTTCCAGTTCCTCTGACTTGCCATCCTGTCCTGCCTTTGGGCCTCTGCTTACACAATCCACTCTAACTCAGCCCCTTGCAAAATTCCCTTCTTCCTTCTTCTTGTTGGAAGCAGCACTTTCTCAAGCAATTTCCCCTGACCACCATAGTTAGGTTCCCCTTCCTTCTTTATTTTCCCAACACTGTATGTTTATTTCCATCATTGCATTCTTTATACTTTGTAATTTTGTTATCATTTTAATTTATTTTTATGTCTGTAAACTCCCCTACAATAGAAGTTATCCTCGGGGAGGAACCATACCTGCTTTATTCACCAATGTAGAGCCAGTGTCTAGCTTGGTACCTTATAAATGGCTGGTACTCACTAAATTGTTCTCACATGAATAATTTTTGAAAGTCCACAGTTGTTTGTAAAAACCATCCTTTTAAACTCAACAATCAAAAGTGTTTCAGTGAGACAGAGAGAAAAATGTTTTGCATCATTGTCCTCCACACTGAAAAGTGCGAATTTCAGTGGTCTACTGGAGAAGACCAAACCATAAAGTAGCAGGTACTTTAGCTTAAGTAACTTATATAAGCACAGGAGTAGGTATAAGCAGGGATACAGCTTACTAAAGCAGGCAAAAGAGATTTCAGTCTCAGCCTCCTAGGCTCCCATCCTCATAGGCAAAAACCATGACTTTCTGAGCCTCTGGTGTATTTACTTTCTTTTTGGGAGTTTTTCATTTTTTTCATTAAAAAAATAATGATGAAGATATTGGATTATCTCTTGTCTCCCCTTAAGCTTCAACATTCTCTCAGTCTATTAAATGAGAAATGTAAATATGATCCTTGCATTTAATAGGTGTTCAACAAATATGTTTTTTAAATGCTTAGAATATGGACAACTGAGCCACAAGTACAATGACATGAAATTCTGCTAACTGAATCTTAGTTTCTTCATCTGCAAAAAGTGGCAGTCTTATAGAAGAGTCAGGAATAGCAAATACTTGCTGTGAGTACCACTATTAACTAATTTTGTGCTCAAGACAGACATCACTAATCAAACACTACACACTTTACCACTGATCCAAAATGCGGCCCCAGAAACCTGACAGACACTGCCTTATCCAAGAGTTCAAGGTTAACACTGCCAGCAATGAAGTTATACTGAAAGCAGGATAGCATGATGAGGTGATGAGAAAGGCACTTTGTCCCTGTTATCTTCTTCCCCCAAACACATAACCCCAATGGAATCATGAGAAAAGCATTAAGACAAGTCCAAATTGAGGAACTTTCCACAAAGTACCTGACCAATACTCCTCAAACCTGAAAGGTCATGAAAAGCAAGGTAAGACTGAGAAACTGTCAGAGAGAGACTAAGAGATGTGACAACTGAATGCCATGTGGAGTCTTGAGTGGGATCCTGCATCAGAAAAAGAGCATAAGTGAAAAACAAAAAGAAAACACCTGAAGAAAGTCTGGAGCTTAGTTAATAGCAGTATAACAGTGTTAATTTCTTAGCTTTAACAAACACATCAGTATTCTATAAGATGTAGCAGTAGGTGAAGCAGGGTAGTAGGTTTACTGGAGCTCTGTATTATCTTGGTGACTTTTCTGTAAATCTAAAATTATTGCAAAGTAAAAAGCTTAGTTTTAAACCTAAGTGAGCCAGGTCCCCTCACTAACAATTTTGAACCTCTTTGAGTTATGCCTTTCTCATTAGAGTATCTTTAATCTTTTCAGTACTTTAATGCATACATGGAAGACTGAGATTAAATGCTTACTCTGAAATATTGCAGGTAGAACACCTTGCTTGGGGCACATAATAGGAGATAAATGATCCCATTGAACCAGTGTTGCTTTTTTCCCACTTGCAAGTAATTTGAGCTGCTATGCTGCCACAGATTTTCCTAAGTTCATGAGTTCTTTCAGTTTTTTATAAATTTTCCAAAGCATCTTTCCTTACACCCAAATGTAACTGTAAAGTCTGAGACCTGGGCACAGGAGAATTTACTGAGTACTTTGATGCTAAGGAATCACTGGCCCTAATGCTAACAATCAACTAAATTTCTACAATTCTTCTCTTAATACCCTCCAGATGACATCCAGGCTGTGGCTAGCCTTTGTTAGATTCATACAGCTTTTCCCTTGAAGATACATACCAAGTGCAGGATTCAGACTTTCTGTGTACTTGTGGATCCCATAATTCATTGTCTAGGTGAAATGGGCTGCTTTTGCAAACTTGTAGACTACAGCCTTCACTTCTCAAATTGTGTAGCTAGCAGATTTCATTTACAGTATATTGCACCAAGTCCCTGGGAGTTTCCACCTAAAGCCATAAATCAGAATCAGTTAAGAAAAATGTTCAAGAGAAATTCCCATTTCTGCAGATAGACAAGGTTGAGAAATATCAGAGGTAGAATTATATAGTGTGAAATGACACTTTCTAAAGTGCTCTTTTGAGCAATTTCTTAAGAATTTGTCAAAGACATGCCAAGCACTCATCAGTGAATTAGGCATGAATTATAATGCTTATTGTAGCATTTAAAGATCATGATACTTATCACTTAGATTGTACTTAACATGCTCAAAACATTTTCAATTCTAATTAAATATTCTCCCACGTGTACCTGTGTAGCGAAATAACCATTTACAGGAGGGAAGAAATACCCAGACTCACAAATAAAAAATCCATCAGAGAAGGCTTGGGAACTTGAGTACAGTATTAAAAATGTAGGCAAATGTATAACATCTTGAGTTTCAGCCAGAAGTCTAAGCCGGTTCCCCAAACAACCATTTGGAGTTCAGTCTTCCCATCAGAATGAGCCTTCATACTTTTTTCCTGAAGTTTCAGCTGCCCTAGGCAGAGTCTTTTGAGGTTTAGGCTAATTACATGGAGCCAAACAGGGAAATCAAGTGATTCCATTTTCCAAAGGTGGAGTTTGTCTTTTCAGAAATCAAGTTCAACAAATATGGGTTAAACATACTCCAGCTTCACGACTTCCTTTTCTTCATTTTTTTTTCAACTTTTAAAAATAGTGATGAAAAATCACTATTTCACAATGGGATTGACATTTTGGTATAGGGAACAACCAAAAGGAGAGTCCATCTTCACAGGCAATAATGTTGCTGTTTGAAAATACAGGGCAAGGATTTTTGTTGAGAGAAGTTTGAGATTCAAAATTCAAATTCAGCCTCTCAATGAAGAGCTTTAATTTTGGTGCTCAAACTGTGAGCCCCAATGGTTAGCAAAATGGCAGTATTTATCCAAATGGAGCAATTCAGACCCTTTGGTCCAGGTGTGGGACTTCTAGGAAGCCATCCCAAGGTCATATCACACATGAAGTGTAAATACAATCTGTGTTTATTGGAACACTGTTCATAATAGGAAAAAACGGGGACTCTCCAAAATCATAGTGAAGTGTATACTTCATCCATCTAATACAACACAACCTTGGAAAGTCATGAGTTAGAACTAGTGTCATACCAGTTAGCTGAGCATATACTGTTCCTCCATAGAGAATCAGCCACCACAACTTTAAGCAGAGGGGTAAAGAAACAAGAGTTAGAATTTTTCAAAAGCTGAATTTCTTGGGAGGCAATAGAGCATTGTCATTAACGTATGAGTAACAGAGCCAGATAATCTGAGTTTAAATCCCAGCTCTGTCCTCCGTGTAATTCTGGTCTAGTTGGTGATACCCATGATCCTTGGTTTCATGATCTATAGACTATGAACAATTTTTTCAGCATCCCTTCTGTAGAGTTCTTACAAGAATTAAATGAGACAATACATGTATTGTAGCACAATGCCTAGCACACAGGAAGTGTCAATAAATATCACCTACTAGGATAATACACAGCTAGATGGGATCTCAGAGCCTTGCTATGCAGTGTTACTTGTGGAACAGCAACGGTAACATCTGGAAGCTCACTGGAATGCAGAATCCTAGGCCCCACCCAGGTATACTCAATCATAATTGTATTTTAACCTGATCCCCAGATGATTCATATGCACATTATAGTTTGAACCCGATAAGTCTGTAGTGAGGACTGAGATTCTGCATCTCCAACAAGCTTCTGATCCATGACCCACAGTTTGTATAGCACATCAAGTTTGAGCAATACTGCCTTAGCGATTGCCCGGTTCTGCCCCCTCATTTTACAGATGAAGGAACTGAGTTCTGAAAAAGTTAACAGACCTGTTCAAGTCACACATCATTCCAGAGCAGATCTTGGACTCAGACCCAGAGTTCTTTACCTGGAACCTTATATGTGCAACAAAGGTTTCAGTTTGCAAATTGTCAGACTAGCACAGAGGACGGTTTGAAATGGACTCACTATTGAAGTCTGAGAATCTGTATGTGTCAAGGTAAGTAAGACCCTAAATGGTTGTTTTAATGAATGCAATGTTATAATTCACGGAGAGTCACTGTTGTACCTACCAAATTCATAATCAGAGGTAATTTTGCACCTGCTGTCAAGAGAAGATGGCGTTTCCTTTAATTTAGCTTGATGCCTTGATTATACTGTGGGAGCAGCAGGAGACAAGGCAATCTCTCACTCGACTCCCAGAGAAAACACACAGCCTTTGGTTTGTGGTTATGATTAATAAAGCCATTTGGCATCCTTGGAATCCTCAGCTGCTGTTTCTCAGGGTACTGATGCAGACTCTTCCATGAGGCGGATGCGCTTGTCCCCATCTAACCTGTCGCAGAAACCTCGAGAGGCTACTAGGTTATTTTTAGGATGAACCATCCCCAAGAACTCCATTCAGACCAACTTGGAAACATAACCATTGAAGTGACTATGAATCTTGGGTCACTAAATCAGGGTCAAAAGAAACATAATATTATTTTTCTATAACTGAATTTACTTTCAAGTTGAAGACCTTGCTTCAAGAGTTTGGGAGTCTTCCTTTATCATGGACTGTTTTAAATTTGAGGAACTTATGTAGAGCCAAATCATTAGGGGTGCGATGGTTAATTTTATGGTCAACTTGTCTGGCCTTTGGGATGCCCAGATAGCTGGAAGACATTATTTCTGGGTGTGCCTGTGAGGTTGTGCCTGGGGGAGATTAGCATTTGAATTGATGAACTAAGTAAAGCAAACTGTCCTCCCCAGTGTGGGTGGGCACCATCCAGTCCTTGAGAGTCTGACTGGAACAAAAAGGCAGAGGAAAGGCTAATTCACTCTCTCTCTGCTTGATCTGAGACACCCATCTTCTCCTGCCCTTGAACATCAGCTCCCTTGGTTCTCAGGCTTTCAGACTCAGATCAAGACTTACACCATCAGCCCCCAGTTCTCATGCCTTTGGACTCACACTGAATTACACCACTGGCTTTCCTGGTTCCACATCACAGGTCTTTCACTTTCTAATGGTGGGAACTTGAGCAAGTCTCTTGACTTCTCCTAGCCTGTTTCCTCACCTATAAGGTAAAAATATAAAAATGTTCCCTCTTTCACAGGGTCTTGCAAAGCCTACATGAAACATGGCTAGTAAAATATATATAAAATGTTTAGCACTGTATTTTGCTATTGGCAAACACTCAAAAATAGTTTATTGTTGTTATCATTACTACTTTGATTTGGAAAGGGAGAAAAAGAGAATGCGCAGAAGAGGAGGAAAAGACAGCAAAGCATCTGGGAAGAGTTTATCATTCCTGAGCACACTCACAGTGGATGATCTGTCCCTGCTCAGAAGTAGCCGCCGAGTGAGGGAACGACGCCTGAAGAAGAATGGATGAGTCTTCACCTCCCAGCCCAACCCCCAATTCTGCCAGCATCTCCTCACCTCCAGGAGAAAGGGAGTCCATCTGGACTCAAGAAAACTGCAGTGCTCGGAAAAGGCAAATTACTACTCAGGTGTGTTGAATGCATGAGAACTTGCTAGGATAGACATGTGAAGTCAATATTTCCCAATGAAATGCAATTAATTGTACGCTATTTTAGTACATGTGAGATTTTGTTATACGTGAAAAAAATTTATGATGACTTGAAACTAAACTACCTTCCAAAAGGGTATATGCTCTTTTGGGCTAGGAGCTTGCATTTCAAGTTCAAATAGTAATGGGCATGCAAAAGTATGGAAAACATAATTACAGGGCAGAATTTTGGCTTTGGTAGGTTTTGGTTCTACTGTTTTTTAAATATTTTTATGTGTTTATTCTATTTGCCTCTCATGAGATTCAACGAGCATTCAGTCTGGTATTAAAACACAATCATTACCCCAAGCCCAGAGGATGGAAGACTCAGCATGTTGCATATGAGCCACTTGATTTCAAGTGGTGCTCAGAGGGTTTTTAATTACTCAGCTTTGGACTCAGGTATCACCTTCCCTGACAAAACAGCAGGAGGGCAACAGCTTTCTAAATGGATTAGATTATTTCCCCCCCACCAGCCCCATGACCGAGAGCCATTTTGCCACACAGAAGCTATTTTAAATGAGCTTATTAGAGTGTGTGGGGAGAGGTCCTATTTAGACTTACCCCAGGCTTTTGGGGCGAGAGAGGAGGAAGGTAGACTGCTCTCATCGGCAGCCAACATCTCTCATATTTTTCCCATTCAGAGTGTGTCTTTTTCACGGACTTAATTCAAACTACATGGATCAAAAACCAATACATCAGAACAGGGTCTTTGGGGTTGATCACAAAGACCTGAGCTCACATCCCAGCTTGGGCACATGCAAGTTTAAGCAAGTTCTTCAGGGATTTTAGACTTACTTTCCTGTGCATAGGATACTTAATATTATTTGCCCCATAGGATGTTTGGGAGAATTAAAAACTATTTTAAGTATATGAAGGGCTTAGCAAAGTGCTTGGCCTTCAGTAAAAGTTTATAGGTAGCGACCATAATTAGTGTTATGATGGCCTTCCTCTCCTCAATCGATCAAGCCAAAGTCACACAACAACTTCATTCTTGTCATGTCCTAAACCGTCTTCCAACCAAGCATGATTTCCGTCATACTCAACTTCACTATCGAATGCCCGAGCGCCCACATTCACACAAACCCGATCACTCTGCTTTTCAGCTCTGCTTTTACCCCACTTCAAACCCACAGTGCAAACTTTCCTAATTCTTGCCCATCCTTCAAGTACCTGGAACACAACAGGCAGCAGCAGATTCGAAGAGTTGAAGTCAAACAGGTGATGCATCCCAGAAATTATGAAAGAGGCAAGTTCAAGATAGGCAAGAGAGCTTGGGCTCAGTCTCAATGACGGAGAAGGCGTAACAGTGACCAAAGAGACAGGGCCAGCTTCACGGGTGTGTGACCCTGCAGTCTCATAGGACCCCACACACAGGAGGATCCCACGTTTGGTTTAATGCTCTGCTGCAGCCATCTTGAAATTCTTAATTTTTAAACAAGGAACTCCACATTTTTATTTTGTACTGAGCCCCACATATTGTATCGCTGGTCTTGCAAAGAGGAAAGAATGTACAGATATGAAGGCTAAGGTGGCTCCCTATACTGGTTCTACTACATTCCAGAAATGTGACCTAGCATAGACTTACCATTTATGCTACACACATTTTATGGATTGATTCTTATATGCCAAGTTCAGTGTTCTCATTCATAAAAGGGGCATGATGATGATATCTATCTCAGGGGTTGTTTTCAGAAACAAATGTGTGCATTAAGGCCCTTAATGTGCACTACTGTGGTAGCACATAGGTAAGTGCCCAGTAAATACCAATTATTATTATTATTATTATTATTATTATTATTATTATTAAGAAGAAAATTAACTCTAGGGATTGGGGTAGTGAGGAAAAACAGAGCAGCCAGCAGAGTGAGAATGAAGGATTCCCCTTCATTTTAAATCAACATGTATACTTTGAGGCACCTGATAGATACAAAACAAAATAAAGACAGACGTGAAGGATATAAAGAAAAGGAATGAATGAATCCTTTCCTCCTGAGGATCATAGAGCTCTTCTGAAGAGTGGGGGGAGGTGAGTGAATCATTTACCCACATGATGATGCTACAAGTTAGAAGGTGGTAAAATTGTGGCCAAAAGGTTTAAGGATGAGAGGACGAGGAGGGAAAGACAGGTTAACCTTTGGAGTAGCTAAGAACTCTTGAGAGTTGAGCCCACTCTGGGAAGAACAGCCTGGACTTTGAAAGCTGACAAGCCACAGAAGGCAGCTCTGTGGAGGGAACAGCTTTACACAAAGCTCCAGAGATGGTAGAATGAAAACAGTAGGCCGAAAAGGGCAAATGGGCTACATATGATGAATATAAATCTCACACAAGATGTTGGCATGCTAGAGAAATGGTTTCTTCCATATTTTCTTTAAATTAAATTTGACTTCAAGCCCCCAACCCACCAGGCCAGTGGGAAGGTCAATCTCAGTCATTATTAAAGCTCTCTATTCGGCCACCCCAGAGTGTTCTAAATAAAGTCCTGCAACTTTCCAGAGCACTTTTGGCCATGGATCTTTGATCTACACTGGTTTCTGCTAAGATGCCCTTTCCCCTTCAGGCCTGCAAGGTGCCTGTTATAGGGTGCGGGCTATGAAATTCATGACCCAGACAGAGAGCAGGGAAAAGCCAGCGATTCCAGAAAAAGTTGAGTTCTTCTATTCATCCTTCAGGTGGCCACTGATATTCAGCCAATCCTAATTTCAACTTAGTATAAATATTGACGGGGTCATTGCATTGCTGAAGCTGACTAGCTGCCCTCAGATGCCATAAAAAATAGTGGTTAAAAGGCTCATTCTGCATTCCAATTTCAGTTCTTCTCAGCTGTATTACTTTGGTTAAATTACTTAATATCCTTGAGCCTCAATTTTCTCATCTGAAAAATGAGAATATTAATTGTGCTACCTTCTTAGAGTTGTCATTAAGATTACATGAGACAACACATGCAAAAGACAAAATGCCTGGCATATGTAAATGCACCACAAATGGAAGCTGCTATCAGCATCAGCAGCATCTCCATCCTGCACCCGGGATACATACATGCCAAATGATAAAATTCCCTTAAAGAAAGTACATCTTCTTAACTACAATAAAAAGTCCTGAAGCCAAATTACCTTGATTCAAATCTCAGTTTGGCCACTTGCTATGTGATCTTAGACAAATTACTCATGTGACCTCTCTAGTCCTCAGTTTGCTTATCTGTAAATTGAGATTCATATCAGTACCTACCAAAAAGTTCTGGTCACCAGTTTCAGTGTAGTGGGGGTGGGGGAGTTTCCCCCAACACCACCAAGCAATTCTCTTACCCAGAGTTCAACTCAGTTCTGACACTATCTACCCAGATGTAGGGAAAATGGATGTTCCTATGGCCAGGACCCTCACCTGACCTAATCTACTTGATGACATAATTGGCCTACTGCATACACGCCCATTGGCAATGAGCCGTTATCATAGGTGTTACTATCTAAAGAGCCCCAGACACAGAGATGGATTGTAAACACTCCAGAGGCAGATGTGATTCCAGCACTCCACCTGCCACTGTGAGAATAAAGCTTGATATAAACCCTTTTACCCCTAACATTCTGTTGTTGCTATTCGGTCTCACTGAATCCAGAGTGAACTTGCCCAGGGGCAATCCCCCTCAGGCAAGACACCAGAGATAACATCAGACCCCATAGGTTAAGGGCTCAAGATCCTGAGGGATCTGTCCCACAGGACTGCCCTCTACTTCAGATGCCAGTTGCAGGACCAGGTTATTACCTGTGCTTCTAACTGACTGGATATAAATCAGACATTCCCACAACCCTCTGCTTAGGTTCCATTAACTTGCCAGAGCAGCTCACCGAACTCAGGATACTAGTTTCTTCACTAGATTACTGATTTATGACAAAGAATATTAAAGGATATGAAAAACCAGATGAAGAAATACACATGGCAAAGTCCCAAACACAGGCATTTCTGTCCTCTTAGAGTTTGGGCCCCGCCCTGTAACATATTCTGGTTCCCTGACCTGAAAATGCTCTGACCTGTGTCTTTTTGGGTCTTTATAGAGGCTTCATTACTAAGTCTGACTGATTAAATCACCGACCATTGGTGATTGAACTCGATCCTCAGCCTCTCTCCTCTCCCAGGAAGTCAGGCTGTGGGACTGACAGCTCTAAGCCTCCAATCACATGACTGGCTCCACTGCCAACCAGCCCCAATCCTTCCATAGGGTCCAGAAGTTTTCTCATTAGCATAACAGAAGACACCTTCATTGCTCTCATTGCTTAGGAGATTCCAAGGGTTTTAGGAGCTCTGTGACAGAAACAGGGACAAAATATAACTTACTATAAATCACAATATCACACTACCTCTTAGGGCTGTAGGGAGGACTGAATGAGTTATTTCAGGTAAAGCACTCAGAATAACCTTCAGCAAGTGTTGGCTGTTTTTGCTTTGTTCTTTTGTCCCAAACACACAGGACTTCATTCAATTCTCAGGACCACTCCTGTGAGGAGAGGAGAGCATGATTTGCTAATGAGGCTTAGAAACCTGACCCCGCATCAGCAGTCACCTTTCTTCTTCCAAATTTGCATCAAGTAGGAAGTCAAAGTCCTCCTATATGGTCACCCACCCAGTAAAAGGAACTGTCAACCGTTGGTGTGTATCCTTCTAGATACTTAATAAATCTAAACACATATAAATGGGATCCTCCTATTCAACCTGCCTTTTTTTCAACAGTATACAGTAGACATCTTTCTCATCAAGACTGTTATATCTACTTCATCCTTGTCAATGGCTCATTATATTCCATGGCATCAATGTACCATATTATGTTGAGCCAATACTCTACCCACGGAAATTTAGATAGTTCCCAATTGTCTCTGATCCTGCATTCACCATCATTTTAAATACATCCACATAAATTCATCTGATCATTTAGGATAAATTTCTAAATGTGGAATATCAGGGTCAAGGAGGATGCATATTAAAATTTGGATGCATCTGGCCAGAAAATCCACCCAAAAAATAGTTTTTATTGTACTTTTTCTATTTTATTTACCCTTTCTTCTAGTTCTGATCACATTCTATCTTGCATTATATTGCATTTCTACCTGTATTAGTTTGCTAGGACCATGATAACAAAGTACCACAGACTGAGTGACTCAAACAACAGAATTTATTTCCTCATAGTTCTGGAGGCTGGAAGTCCAAGATCAAGGTTCTCATCAGAGAACTCCCACCTGAGGCCTCTCTTCTTGGTCTTCATTCTTTCCTGTCTGTTTTCACTCCCTCTTCTCATAAGGACCTCAGGCACATTGAATTAGGGGCCACCCTAGTTTCCTCACTTGAACGCAATTACCGCTTTAAAGATACTGTCTCTGAACAGTTTCATTCTGAAGTACAGAGGTTAGGACTTCAACATATGAACTTAGGGGGAACACAACTTAGCCCATAAAATTATCAATAATCTAATGATTCCTCTTTGTATTTCTTGAATGCCAAGTACAAAAAAAGGGCAGGGATAAGTGATTTCCTGTTAATCAAATGGGTGTATTTGCCAAGCCCCATAGCTGTCACCCCTGGTAAAGGATTCTGCCTGCAGAACAAGGTAGTCTCTAGTCCAAAGCCCTCAGCTGGAGTATCAGCTCTGCCAGTCAATAGCTCTGTGACCTCAAGCCAGCTGCTCAGCCTCTCTGAGCCTGTTTTATCATCTATTGTAACAGTAACAACTTTCATTCATGTCAAAGAATCACTAAGCTCAAAGGAAAACTCCATATGGATGTGTTTAGTAGACAGCAACGTATAAGGACAAGTGGAGTCATCACACTGACTCTTCTCTCCTTGCTTCCCCTGTCCCCACATTCATGAACACCCCCTACCTTGGCCTCTTCAGAGTTTACTTTCCCAAAGAGGCCTGCTTCCTGTGCAAACAGTCTCCAAAGGCAGTTAGGACTCAGCCTCCTTCCCCAGGGTTTGTGAAACTTTATGCATTCCATGCTTCTAGGAACATTAGCCATGATTTGGTGACATGGTCCCAAAAGGGACCAACTGGCTTTGGGACAGTGTACAATGACTTCACTGGGAAAGCCATTAATCATAATTATGAAATAATGAAATGCCTGTCAATTTGCCCATGCCTAATAACACCTAGTTAATAGGAGGGTCTTTTTATTTCTCACAGTGGAGATGGGTGGCAGAGGATACTCTTTCTGGGAGAACATTACACGTCTTGGATGGCTGAAATGCCTGGGCCAGTGGAAGTCACTCCGCTCTTGGCTGGATGCCTCCGCAGCACTCTATGAGCCGTGCAATGACCTCTCTGAAATGCACTGCTGCTCCTGTCCTATTGCTTAATTAATCCACTTCTAATTGATATGGCTATGCATTACCATGGCTGCTTCCCTGCTGTGAGAGCCCATGAAAACATATTTGGCTTTTTTAACAGGACTATCGAAACAATGTCAAGAACATGAACTTTTAAATGACATCATACTTTGTCAAGAAATGTGAGTCCTGTGCCTTTGACCAAATATGATCCTGACATCTAATACAAACGTCCGAGCCAACTGAAGGCATTATGATATTTCAAAGGATTTATATTGCAGGAAGGTGGGGGAGAGGAGAGATGAGGGAGGACAGAAATGAATAGGAGAGTGGGGGCTGATACTGCATTTTGTAACCTCCCTTAGTAAATGCCCATTTTATTCCTTCCTCCTAATGTATCATTATAATCACCAAAAAGCCTCTATTAGGTACCTAACTGAGTAGTAGACTGTGTGAAGCGCTTATCTTTCAGGATAATAAGACAAGTTATTTCTAGATCAGTCAATTCTAGATATTTGTAGGAAGCAGTTCTAAAAATAACTGGCCAGTCTGAATCTCAGCTCCAGCACTCCCTAGCTAGATGCCCATGGACAGGTTACCTAACCTCCCTGGTGCCCAATTCTCTCAGAAGTAAAAAGGAAATAAAATCACATATAACAGCATGTTATGCTAGGGTTGTAAACAAAGTCTTTGCAAATTATGTATAATCAAAATCATCTTTAGAAAATCTTTTAAACCACTGTTGTCTCTATAAAACTATCCCTAGTAATCTCAGACACTTTCAACTTTGAGACCTCCAAAAGAAAAGTTTAGATCAAAAGTTGACAAACTATATATAGCCCCTGGGCCAAAGCCAGCCCATCACCTGTTTTTGTAAATAAAGTTTTATTGGAACACAGACGCTCTCATTCATTTATGGTCTGTGGCTGCTTTCATACTGGAACAGCAAGTGATTTCCACAGAGGCCATGCGGCTCAAAAAGCCTAAAACATTTACTATCTGGCCTTTTACAGAAGTTTGCTGATTCCTGGTCTCCACACAGATGTCTATCCGTTCAGTGTAACTATCAAACCCCTCTTGGTGAATGGGGAGACATGGAGGATTCTAAAGCACACCACCTGCCCATAGGGTGGTCTCCGTTCTGTTGCAATATTATACACTACAGCCTTAATTGGGTTCATGGAGTTGTTCATCTACTTAAAAAGAAATTTTGGTGTACATCTTGTGCAGGAGTTAGGCTCTAAAAAGCAGCTGTAACTGCCCTTGGGATTTGATTTCTCTCAACACAGTGCCCCTCTTTCCAAACAGGAAGTAGAAATGAGGGGTGAGGGATGTCAGCATAGAAGCAAGACTTTTGAGGACAGTTATAGGACTAAGCTGCCTTCCCCTGGGAGCTGGCAGGGTGAGAGACTCAGAAGAATTCTCCGTGAAGGAGCAAACCAAGACTTCTCCTCCACTGGGTTCTCAGGAGCCTTTGACAGACCGGCTTTGCCCTCCAGGACAATATTTCACTGTCAGGTTCCAATTTCATCTCCAACACTTTGCCTGCCTTCTCTTCCGAAACCTCCTCAAAGCCCAAGCGGATTCTAGCTTCTTCCTTCCTGCACGTGTCTGGAGACACTTCACAGACGGTATTAATCACACTGATTAGGCATGACCTCCCCTTTTGTAAACTCATGTTGATGGCGTCAAACCAATCAGTACCTGTCGCATTGTTTATGGTCCTTAAATGAGGGTGGAAGACAGTGGGAGGAGTACTTTGTGTGAGAATTAAGAGTCCCTCCAGGCCCCTCCTGCTGGTGGCAGCTAATGATTCTGGGAGGAAGTGGCTTCTACACATTTCCTCATTGCTGTCTATTTTGGTCTTCCTCCCAGCTTCATGGAGGTATGACTAACAAAAGAACTATATGCATATTTAGATTATACACCGTGATTTTTTAAAGGTGTACATCATGATGATTTAATATACAGTATGTTGTGAGATAATTAGCACAATTAAGTTCATGAACACATCCATTACTTCACGTAGTTATCATTTTGTGTGTGTGTGTGCTGAGGCCTTTTAAAACCTACTCTCTGAACAAATGTCACGCATAAAGTATAGTGCTATTAACTATGGCCAACATGCTGTACATTTGATCCCAAGAACTTAATCATCTTGCAATTCTCTTATGGTCTGAGTTCATAAGGCTGTCCCTGTTGGTGAAAAAGTATCTATATTTATGCAGCACTTTTTTCACATGCACTGTCACTCCAGAAAAGTATTACAGGCTAGTGCTGACAAACCTGGGCTCTTGATTCAAACTGCCTGTTTGCTTCTTAGTAGCTACCGACCTCGTAGGAGTGTGAACTTCTTTATACCTCAGTTAAATCATCTGCAAAAGGGGCAGTAGTCAAGGCTGGCTTTATGGATGGGTGACATCTGTTGTTGCACAGGACTCCATGCTGAGCAGGGCCTCTGCTGTCACTGTCTCAAAATTCTTCATAAATTTTGATCTAAGAGCCTTGCATTTGCATTTTGCACTGGGCGCTGCAAATGTCGTGGTTTTCCTGAAGTGGGTCCTGAACCTTGTAGGGATAATTGGGATAGATGAATACATGGAAAGTTTTGGGTACAGTACCTGGCACAGAGTAAGCATTCAAAAAATAAGCAATTTGATCTCAAATCTGATTATTTGATCTCACAACAGCCTTATAAGGCAAACTGAACTGAGTGTACAATGTTATCAGCAATGTGACTTTACAAATGAAGATAATAAGGCTCAGAGAGGTGAAATATCTTCTCAAGATTATCTGACTCAGCTCAACAAATGTACATTCATTCATTCATTCTGAAAATACTGAGCTCTGACTATGTGCCCATAGGCTTGGGAGACTGGTGAGCCAATGTCTGCCCTTGTGCAGCTGACCGTCTGGCACCTGCTCTTCAGAGCCATGAGCTGGGCCCTGAGGGGATCAAGTTCCAAAAAACCCAGCAGTGTCTACTCACTAAGGTCAACAAGCCAGCTCATGTGCCCTCCCAGCCAAAGCTGAGACCTCGGCCCCTCATAAACACCTTTGGTCACATCCCGAGGCTTTCGGTAACTTTTCTGATCCTGGTCTTGGAAGCATGTCCACTGCCCCATGTCTGTCCCAGCATTAATGTCCAATGTCATCTGTCATTCTCAGGCTTCCCTTCTGGGAGGACACTCCAGGGATGGTCTATTGATGCTTAATTTTAGGTTCCTTGTCCCCTGGGGAAGATGTCTATCTTGCTTATCTGAGAGGCAGTCCCCTTGGACCTTGTCAGCTGCTTATCAGTCATGGCAGAGCCAGAGCAAGAACTGGGGACTCACCCTCCAGTCCACCTGATCCCTATGATAAATCCGGCCCCTTCTATGCCCCCTCCCACTGTTCCCAGCACCCACCGTTAGGTAATTAGCCAGCCAATGCCAAGACCCCAGAACCTTGTTTCTGCCTCACCCACCCCTACTCCTCATTCAGGCTATTTTCAATGTCCATGTACACCTCTCTTACAATGTGCTTAATTTTTTTTTCAAGTTTCCTTTTTAAAAATAAAATGAATTTATTTAAAAGAAATTGTGTCTTTAATATTAATCAACAGGCCCACCTGCCTTAAAAAGAAAGTGACCACACAAATAAAAATAAAAAATAAAAAATAAAAAAGAATACTGGATTAGAATGTATTGCTACTGCCTACAACCATCTTGCATACCACATGGGGTATACAGAGCCTGCTAGGGGAAACTCAAGATTGAACTAATTTGCAGAACTGCATTAATAGCTGATAACACCTGAGTGTACTACCTATTTGTAGATATTGCATTTTTATAAGGGGATTCTTCGAAACATAATGCATAACCCATATAAATAACATGGGGATTCCAGGCAACTGGTAATAGAGGAAGATATGTTTGCTCAGAGCAGGGCTTTCCAGTAAGGCTGAAAGCTTAATGCATGGGCAGTCACCTTTCTCATCTCTGAGTAATGCAGGCCTTGGACACTCAAGAGTGGGTTCTGGACTCTAGAGAATCCAGGAAGAAAGGTGGCCTACTTTTCCAATGATCTCCATTTGCTTTGTGCTTTGATCCTTTCCCAAGTAAAACCAGATAAGGAGCCGTTGCCAGGTTCTCCTGTCATTACAAATGAATGGTGGAGGTATGAGTTATGGAACAAATAATCTAACAGGTATCTACTAAGCAGACACTCAAGTGCTTATCTGCTGATTACCAGGGCTAGCCTGTGGCAAAATGGAGAAGACAGTCCTGTTTATCAGCCATGCCTTTCTTTGTTGTGTGTCCTCCCTGGGGGTCATGATTCACCTCAACTTCTCAGGGCTCCACCCTCTCACAGCACACTGGCTGACATTTTTCTCCTCTCTTTCTATTGAAATTTGCCTGCCTTGATCCATTTCCCTTGGGACCTGCTCCAAGTAGCAGTACTAGAACATTCTTGCCCATGAGGAGCACTGTAAGTTTACCAGCTTGGCAAATAAATTGGTCACTCGCTGCCCCATAATTAATCACTCTCCTGGATGATCAAGTGGGAATATACAATTCCTTTAGAGAAAAACACTGCTTCCACCCACCAGCTGTCTTTTTGTCACCAGGGTCTCAAAAGACAGTGACAAAAGAGTCGATCACTGGTACATTCCACAATGTCTGGCCTTCCAGTCTTATCCATGGCTAATTTGTTAAGCAGATATATAGACCTTTCCAGAGACTGTAGATTCCTAATATTAAAATGAGATGAGCTCAAGGAGAGAAGACATGGGAATGAGTTCTGAACCTACTAGAAGCCTAGGGGAAAAGGTAGAAGGACCTGGTACCAGCCAAATTGTAGTGAACCCAAATCCCCATATACTTATGTTATCCAATGTCCAGCCTTTTCTGGGAGTTTCTCTTCAGATATTATGAGGAGTCCCAAAGGTTGCACACCTGACCTGCAAATCAGCCTCCTGGTGTTCTCCGCTACCACGTTCCAGCAAAGACTGACTCAAGTGTAACCCTGAAGGTGTGACAGCCTCATCTTCTGAGCTTGGTTGCCAGGAGCACTTCTCCCTACCACGGCCAAAGAAGCCCGATAGCTAGAATCCAAACAGATCAAGATATTCAAAGAAATGCCCTGGAGTTTGCTTACTACCTCCAATGCCCTTCTTTTGTCCCAGCCATGTCTGGAAGGCAGGTCTCTGCTGATTGGCTTAGGCCTCAGTGTTTCTGGTTGGTGAAGTATGAGAAAGGATGGTCACATTCAAGGAAGTCCTGCAGCAAAACTACCCAAAACTACAAAACAGCTTTGAGTGAATTAAGAGATGAGCTAGATGTCAGACACAAGCTGGGACATTTTTACATTATTCCCAGACATTTTGCAAATGGAGTCTGTTGCTCCAACAAAAACAGTGTGACTACACAGTAGCTTGTGCATCTTTCTGGGTCCTTGCAGGCTCACATTTTAAACCTTTTAAAAGACCTCTTCCTCTAATGCAACAGCACACTGAGACCTTCCTGGATTAGGGTGTTTGATTTGGACCACCTGTTCTACCAAAGCGTGCATGCACTTCCCAGTCCTGCAGTTGCTAGAGGGCCAAGAAACAGCAATCTGTGAAACCATGTTGCTTCTGTCTTCTCTGAGGTGCTATTGCTTGGAAGGGGAAACCACCCACAATAGACAGAACAGCCAGGAAGTAAATGTCCCCCAAACCCCAACATCTATCCCCGACGAATGAGACATGGCTCATACAAGACCATTTTAAGAGTACTTTTAAATGTCTTGAATTCTTAACAAACCTTCCAAACAAGATTCTCCTAGAAGAGGATAGAAAAATGCAACTGAAATGATGCCTTTTGGAAACAGAAAAGAAATGGCACATTTGACAAGGGTCAGCTGGCCAGGCTCCTGTGATGACAGCATTCTGGGAGTGTTAATATGTACCAAGAGCTGTAAATGGTTGCAAAAATGTACACGGATTCCTTGACATAATGTAGTAGCTCACACCATCTGCCACTTTCAGCAGTCATGGGCTGCATGCTTGAAATCCTTTTTAATCACTTTCACTTAACAAGGAGTTGAGCTCCAAGCTAATTTCTGAAAATCTGACACTAGAGTGGTTCCTTCAAGCTGTTGCTCTTGTGACCTTTGGGGATGTCTAAAACGGGCAGAAGTCTCCTAAAGAATGCCAAGAATTCAAAAACTTTGTGTGCTAGTCCTTCTTGGGTACTAAATTGAGCTTCTCTTGTGCTAATGCTGTCCATACATAGAGGCAGGGCGGTAGAATCCCACATATAAACATAAAGTTTCACAAAGTCAACTGAATGTGCTCG
Organism: Manis pentadactyla; assembly: GCF_030020395.1. Classification (NCBI taxonomy): domain Eukaryota; kingdom Metazoa; phylum Chordata; class Mammalia; order Pholidota; family Manidae; genus Manis; species Manis pentadactyla. Next base: position 40,407,668 of record NC_080033.1, read on the forward strand.
GGCAACAAAAAAGAATTTTTAATAAAATATGGTCCTAACATATAAGCCAACTACTCTTTCTCAAGAAACTTAAGATCTATTCAACTCAAGAAACCATGATTCTAGTACTCAAGGAGAATATGGCAGTACTGGATTTATTAAGTACTATTGTTTTGGTTTCTCTGGAGAGCCCCAAGATGTGTTTGTGGCCAGAACAATCTGTGGTTTATGTATCAAACTAGGTCTCAAACCGACTGCATCCATAAGAATTGGTAAGAATGTATTCTGGTAACAAGCAATTCCAAAAGCTTAGGGACTTATAGCAACAGTGATCATAACTCACAATACACACCCATCCCACATCAGCAGAGGAGCTCATGTCATTGCAGTTACTCAGAGATGCAGGCAAATGGAGCAGCCACCCCACCCATGCTGGCCCCCTCAGATCTTGCTGCTCGCTGTGCCAGGGAAAAAGGAAGCTTGAACATTCCAGCCTAGAAAACACAAACACCACGTTCATGTACAACTCATTGACTTGGGTGGGTGGGTGTGGCCCCATCCAACCATGGGGTGAACAGGAAGTGTATCCTATCACATGTCTGGAAGGCAGAGAGTTGGAAATATTTGCAGAGAATTGCTGAGGACTGCTATCTTCATTTATCTTCTCCATTGTCTTAAAAATCACACACACACACACACACACACACATACCCACACACACACACAAAATCTGGTCTATTTGACCAATGTAGAGCTCATTGCTAGAACAATAAAAATATATATATATACGCCTTGGACTGAGGCTACTGAGCTAGTAAATATTCATTGAAATAGATAAACAAACAACAAATATACAGGCCTCAGGGTGATGTCATGAGGTTTTCTTGCATGTTCTACTTCTGCTGTCAGTAGTAGAAAAGCATTAGTGCCAAAATGAAATGTTGTCCTGGCAGGTGTCTTTTCATCCTCTGTCTCACTCTGAGGACAATGAGCTTTCCAGGTTTCTATCTTATAACATCTATTTTGACTTTAATTCTCTCACATTTTCTCAAAACTTCTCTATCTTCTTTCCATGCCAAGAATTGATGTTTTATTCAGGTGGGACATAACAGTTATCTCAAGAGCATTATTACATGAATTATAGAGCAAGACACTGAGGAAGGCGGCCTTAAAAATCAGGGAGAATAATTTCTTCATTTTAGATGATAAAACTGAGGCCTAGAAGAGGAAAGTTATTTTCCAAAATCAGAGTCAAGGCTTTTAACTATTAGCTCAATTCACTTTTTACCAAACCATCTGCACCCTGGAGGGGCCAGAAAAGGGATTTATTTTTCCCAAGAAACATAGAAAAATTTCCACACAAGGCTGGGGCAATGAAACACAGGAAGAAAATGGAAGATGGAAATTGAGAATCAGTGATGTTTAAGGAAAAACTTGGGGTTTCTTTTCCATATTCAAGATTTCCAAAAACCATGTTTTACAATGCTTATGATTTGTCTTCCCCATTCATCTCTCTTTACTCACACAGGGAAACACACTGACTAAACAACAACATGATATGACACCATTCCATTGAGCATTTGAGGACCGCTGGGTCATAAAAGAAAATCACCACTGACTTGTTCCTTATGAAACTGTGAGAGAAAAACAGGAGTTCTTACAGCATCAAGCACATGCTTACTATTGCTTTTTCCCTTTAAGAATGCTTTCCCAGAGAGTCATATTCTTATTTATTCACAAAGACTAGTGCAGAAATCAAAAGACAAATAATATCTCTGGCCTTAGCCACCCACCTCTTTATGAGAACAAATTTCATTCCAACCTGTCTGCTAGCTCTTTGATATTTGACATATATTTAAAGTAAATATCAGTCATATAGAACATCTGCAGCATCTTAGAGAGGGTTGTAGTCATGCAAATAACAATGCTAGATTAGTGCCTGGGGGGATAAAGGCAGTGTTAACTTGAGGTCCTAATTTGAAAGGCTCAATCTGTAACCTGTCACTCTAATTACACTAGTGCTGTCCTCCACAGGTTCCCTGGTTACATATACATGTGCTGTGGCTTTCAATGGAAGGGACAAAGCATTTTAAGAGAAGCAACAAAAGTGTTCTCATCAATTAAAGCCACTATTAATACTAATTGTGCTTTAGAATGCTCACTAACAACAGTGTTAGAGACCCTAATTAATATACCACAGTTCATAGAGATACGATGGAACCAGAGGTGTTACTGACACCAAGCTAATAACTAGTCAGGTTGTGATGTGAACTGGCTCAGAGCTGGAATTTTAAGTACTGCACAGAAAAGAAATTAGCATTCTTCAGTCTCCTGTTGTAATGGGAACTGTGGTTGGAGGCACATAACACCCCTGAAAGGAGAGTCTTGCTTTCCAAACCTTTTGATAAATGGAAGGGTCTCTGAGTGTTGTCACTCTGAGGGTTTAGCCAGGGAATGTTTACCTTCACGTCAAACACCAAATAGAGAAAGAGTTTCAAGGTCACTTCCAAAGACTGGCTTCTTCTCATCTAGAGATAGACTTCCAGAGCAAACTTCTACAAAAGAGGAAGAGAAGTATCTCCCTTTTTGTTGATAGTATTAAGAGCTTGCCTCAGGGTGGGCATGGGGGAGTTGTACCTATAAATAGGTGCTTATTGTTTGTACCTGTGAAAGAAATACAGACACACACGGGCGCATGCATGCACAAACACACACACACACCTTCTCTCAGCCATGCTCTGCAGAGTGACATGGCTCTTTACAAGATTTCCTCTCTGTTCCGTTGGTAGACCCCTCTTTTCACAGATCTGAGGGCAAGAAATTGTCCCAGATGGTGAAACAAACTCCTGTCATTGAAACTGAATTTATATCGATTTTTGTACAGTAGATTTGGGCACAGAGGTGACTGAGGAAGGGGACTTTGTTTATATATATGTATTATTTTCAGATCCCTGCTCTTCTTTGGCCTCTACCCTCTACATCCTACTGCTCAGTATTTCCCTGAACAGACATTACAATCTAGGACTTGTCACAGAAGTCCATTAGACATGCAGTCATGCTCCTAACAGGTAAGATAAAACTGATTTCTTCTGTTGGGCAGGGATAAAATACAATCAAGGGGTGTAATCTAAGGCCGTGACTATCCTCAGTAGCATGGCCAGTCATGTAACTCTGTGCCACTGTCTCCTCAGCTGTTAAAATAAGCTATGAATTGATTCTGGGAGGAAAAGATGGTGGAGTAGAAAGACAAGGTGGAAACCTCCTCCCAAAAACACATAAAAAATGAAAATATAACAAATACAACTAAAGTGAAAATGACTCAAAGAATGCAGAATGGACTACCTACAACTGGGGAAGAAGGAAAGACCTCATAGAAAAGGCTAAAGTGGCAAAGCCATGACAAGTGGGACCCAACCCCCACCCCACCCCAGCACACAAGCAGGAGAAGGAGGAACAGAACGGGAGTGGGTAGGAGCCCAGGATCCCTGACCACCTGGCTGTGGAATTCTACTCCAGGGGCATGAGCCCACATTACATGCATAATAGGGGTACCAGAAGGAGAGAGACAAAGGGCTAGAAAGTCTATTTAAGGAAATAATTATTGAAAACATCCACAATCTGGGGAAGGAAATAGACTTTCAGTTCTTGAAAGCATAAAGCTCCCCTAAAAAAGGAACCCCAGCAATACAACACCAAGACATATAATTATTAAAATGGCAAAGATCAAAGAAAAGGAATGTTGAAAGCAGTCTGAGAGAGAAAAAAGATTACTTATAATGGAAATCCCATCAGGCTATCAGCAGACTCTCAGCAGAAACTTCACAGGCCAGAAGGGAGTGGCATGATATATTTAATGTACTGAAACAGAAGCACCTCCAACCAAGAATCCTCTACCTGGCAATATTATCATTTAAATTTGAAGCAGGTATTAAGCAATTTTCAGATAAACAAAAGTTGAAGGAATTCACCAACACTAAGCCAGCCTTACAGGATATGTTACAGGGACTGTTGTAGATAGAAATGTCCCTAAGGCTAAATAGCTTTCACCAGTGAAAATAAACCCACAGTGAAGGCAGTAGACCAACAAATTACCAAACAAGTATAAAACTAAAACAAAGCAAAAGAAGCAAAATCAACTACACACAAAATCAGTCAAGGGGTACACAAAAAGTACAGATTATGACATCTAATGCATAAGTGTGGAACAGGAAGAGGAAGAAGGGGAAAAAAGTACCTTTAGATTGTGTTTGAAATAGAGTAATCAGCAATTTAAGATAGACTGTTATATAGTAAGGAAGCTATCCTTGAACCTTTGGTAACCACAAAACCAAAGCCAACAATAGATACACACAATAAACAAACAAACAAACAAACAAATAAATAAAGAGAAACCCAATCACAACACTGAAGAAAACCATCAAATAACAAGAGAAGAGTATAAGAAAGGAAGAAAGGGACAGAGAGGAGATTTAAAAACAAAAAGAAACAATTAATAAAATGGCAATGAGTACATATCTATCAGTAATCTCCTTTAATGTCAATGAACTGAATACACCAAGCAACAGACATAGTGTGGCAGAATGGATATAAAAACAAGACCCATCTATATGCTGCCTACAGGAGACTCATTTCAGACCCAAAGACATACAAAGACTAAAAGTGAAGTATGTAAAAAGATATTGCATGCAAATAATAGGGAGAAAAAAGCAGGAGTTGCAGTCCTTGTATCAGACAAAATAGATTTCAAAACAAAGAAAGTCACAAGAAACAAAGAAGGACATTACATAATGATAAAGGGGTCAGTCCAACAAGAGGACATAACCATTATAAATATCTATGTACCCAACATAGGAGCACCTAAATATGTAAAGCAAAGACTAACAATTAAAGAGGGAAATAAACTGCAGCATATTAATTTTAGGAGACTTTAACACACCACTTACATCAACAAACAGATAAACTAGACAGAAAATAAGTAAGAAAACAGAGGCACTAAACAATACATTAGGTCAGATGGACTTAACAGATATCTACAGAATATTCCACCAAAAGCAGCAGGATACACATTCTTTTTAAGTGTACAGGGACTGTTTGCTAGAATAAATTACATAGTAGGCCATGAAAAGAGCCTCAATAAATTCAAAAAGAGTGAAATTATATCAAACATCTCAGACCACAGTGGAATGTAACTAGAAATAAATTACAAAAAAAAAAAAACCAAAAAAGCCTACAAACACATGGAGGCTAAAAAACATGCTTCTAAATAATAAATGGATCAATTACCAAAATAAAACAGAAATCAAGCAATACATGGAGATAAATGAAAATAAAAACTCGATAGTCCAAAATCTGCGAGATGCAACAAAGGCAGTTCTAAGAGGAACGCACATAGCAGTACAGGCTTACCTCAAGAAACAGAAACAATCCCAAATAAACAGTCTAAATTCACAATTAAAGAAACTACAAAAAGGAAAATAAATGAAGCCCAAAGTTAGAAGAAAGAGGGACATAATAAAGATCAGAGAAGAAATAAATAAAATTGAGAAGAATCAAAGAACAGAAAAAGTCAATGAAACCAGGAGCTGATTCTTTGAGAAAATAAACAAAATAGATAAACCCCTAGCCAGAAATATCAAGAAAAAGAAGAGAGTATACACACATAAGCAAAATCAGAAACAGAGAAGGAATAATCACAACAGACATCACAGAAATGCAAAGAATTATTAGAGGATACTATAAAAAATTGTATGCCAATAAACTGGACAACCTAGAAGAAATGGACAACTTTCTAGAAAAATGCAGCCTTCCAAGACTGACCCAGGAAGAAACAGAAAACTGAACAGACCAGCAATGAAATTGAATTGGGAATTTTAAAAAACTCCCCAAAAACAAAATGCTAGGTCCAGATAGCTTCACAGATGAATGCTACCAAACACTTAAAGAAGAGTTAATACACATTCTTCTTAAAGTATTCCTAAAAGTAGAAGAGGGAATACTTCCAAACTCATTCTATGAGGCCAGCATCACTCTAAAACCAAAACCAGAAAAGACACTACAAAAAGAAATTATAGACCAATATCCCTGATGAACATAGATTATATATCAACAAAATATTAGCAAAGTGAATTCAGAAATGTATCAAAAAGATCATCCATCACTACCCAAGTGGGACTTATTCCAGGGATGCAAGGATGGTACAATATCCATAAATCAATCAGTATCATACATCACATCAACAAAAATAAGGACAAAAAATCACATGATTATCTCAATAGATGCTGAAAAAGCATTTGACAAAATTCAACATCTTTTCATGAACAAGAATTCTTAAAAAAGTGGGTATAGAGGGTATGTACTTCAACATAATAAAGGCCATATATGACAAACCCAAAGCCAACATCATACTTAATAGCAAAATGCTAAGAGCTTTTCCTCTAAGATTGGAAACAAGACAAGGATGCCTACTCTCACCACTTCTATTCGACATAGTACTGGAGGTCCTAGCCACAGCAATCAGACAAGATAAATAAATTACAGGAATCCAAATTGGTAAGGAAGAAATTAAACTGTCATTATTTGCAGACAAGACATTATACATAGAAAACCCTAAAGACAACACTAAAAACTATCAGAATAACTGAATTCAGCAAAGATGCAGGATACAAAATTAATACACAAAAATCTGTTGCATTCCCATATACTAACGAACTAGTAGAAAGAAAAATCAGGAAAACAACTCCATTTACAACTGCATCAAAAAGAATAAAATACCGAGGCAGAGCCAAGATGGCGGCATGAGTAGGACAGTGGGAATCTCCTCCCAAAAACATATATATTTTTGAAAATAGAACAAATACAACTAATCCTAAAAGAGAGACCAGAAGACACAGGACAAGAGCCAGACGACATCCAGACCTGCAAGAGCCCAGCACCTGGTGAAAGGGGTAAGATACAAGCCCCGTCCTGGCGGGACCCGAGCGCCCCTCACCCCAGCTCCCGGCGGGAGGAGAGGAGTCAGAGCAGAGAGGGAGAGGGAGCCCAGGACTGCTAATCACCCAGCCCTAGCCATCCACACCAGAGCGCAGACACAGTGCATGCGTGGAGGGCTGGAAACTAGGGAAACAGGACAGCAAGACCTCTGAGCAGGTCCCGAAGCCGATGCCCCTGTGACAAAGAAAAGCGAGTGCTTTTTGAAAGTCTTAAAGGGACAGGGACGCCACAGCTGGACAGAAACATCCCAGGTCACAGTCTAGCAGCTGGAAATTCTAGGGAACTCCGGGTGCACTAACCCCATGGGCAACAGCTCTGAGACCCCTCACGGAGGTGAACAGCCAAACAGCCCCCCATCCATTACCCCTCTGGGACACTGCCAAAGCAGAGAAGCAGCCTGAGGCTGGCCATGCCCTCAGCAAGGGAGCTTCCTCCATACCAGCCGGGCAAGATAGAAAGACCCAGTCTACACGCAATTGCCCAACACAGCCACTAGGGGTCGCAGTTGTCCCAGTAAAGAAAGGCCAGGAGCCAAGTGGAAAGCTGATAGACGCGTCAATAGCACTCCACTGCACCTATCAACATGAAAAGGCAAAAAAATTTGATCCAGACAAGACTAACCCAGACAGCTTCTGCATCTGCTACATCTTCCCCTGAGAAGGAACCTGGGGAGATAGATTTAACCAGTCTTCCTGCAAAAGAATTCAAAACAAAAGTCATAACCATGCTGATGGACCTGCAGAGAAATATGCAAGAACTAAGGAAGGAGAATTCAGAAATAAAACAAGCTCTGGAAGGACTTCAAAACAGAATGGACGAGATGCAAGAGACCATTAATGGACTAGAAAACAGAGAACAGGAACGCAGAGAAGCTGATGCAGAGAGAGATAAAAGGATCTCCAGGAATGAAAGAATTTTAAGAGAGCTGAGTGACCAATCGAAACAGAACAATATCCACATTATAGGGGTACCAGAAGAAAAAGAGAGAGAAAAAGGGATAGAAAGTGTCTTTGAAAAAATAATTGCTGAAAACATCCCCAAACTAGGGGAGGAAATGGCCTCTCAGACCACAGGGGTACACAGAACTCCCATGACAAGGGATCCAAGGAGGGCAACACCAAGACACATAATAATTAAAATGGAAAAGATCAAAGACAAGGACAAAGTATTAAAGGCAGCCAGAGAGAAAAAAAAAGGTCACCTACAAAGGAAAACCCATCAGGCTATCATCAGACTTCTCAACAGAAACCCTACAGGCCAGAAGAGACTGGCATGATATACTTAATGCAATGAAACAGAAGGGCCTGAACCAAGGATACTGTATCCAGCACGATTATCATTTAAATATGAAGGAGGGATTAAACAATTCCCAGACAAGCAAAAGTTGAGGGAATTTGCCTCCCACAAACCAGCTCTACAGGGCATCTTACAGGGACTGCTCTAGATGGGAGCACTCCTAAAAAGAGCACATAACAAAACACCCAACATATGAAGAAGGGAGGGGAGGAGGAATAAGAAGGGAGAGAAATAAAGAATCATCAGACCTTGTTTATAATAGCTCAATAAGTGAGTTAAGTTAGACAGTAAGATAGTAAACAAGCTAACCCTGAACCTTTGGTAACCACAAACTTAAAGCCTGCAAAGGCAATAAGTACATACCTTTCAATAATCACCCTAAATGTAAATGGACTGAATGCACCAATCAAAAGACATAGAGTAAAAGAATGGATAAAAAAGCAAGATCCATCCATTTGCTGCTTACAAGAGACTCACTTCAAACCCAAAGTCATGCACAGACTTAAAGTCAAGGGATGGAAAAAGATATTTCATGCAAACAACAGAGAGAAAAAAGCAGGTGTTGCAATACTAGTATCAGACAAAACAGACATCAAAATAAAGAAAGTAACAAAAGATAAAGAAGGACATTACATAATAATAAAGTGCTCAGTCCAACAGGAGGATATAACCATTATAAATATATATGCACCCAATACAGGAGCACCAACATATGTGAAACAAATACTAACAGAACTAAAGGAGGAAATAGAATGCAATGCATTCATTCTGGGAGACTTCAACACACCACTCACTCCAAAGGACAGATCCACCAGACAGAAAATAAGTAAGGACACAGAGGCACTGAACAACACACTAGAACACATGGACCTAATAGACATCTACAGAACTCTACATCCAAAAGCAACAGGATACACATTCTTCTCAAGTGCACACGGAACATTCTCCATAATAGACCACATACTAGGCCACAAAAAGAGCCTCAGTAAATTCGAAAAGATTGAAATCCTACCAACCAACTTTCCAGACCACAAAGGCATAAAACTAGAAATAAACTGTACAAAGAAAGCAAAAAGGCTCACAAACACATGGAGGCTTAACAACACGCTCCTAAATAATCAATGGATCAATGACCAAATCAAAATGGAGATCCAGCAATATATGGAAACAAAGGACAACAACAACACTAAGCCCCAACTTCTGTGGGACACAGCAAAAGCAGTCTTAAGAAGAAAGTATATAGCAATCCAGGCATATTTAAAGAGAAGAACAACCCCAAATGAATGGTCTAATGTCACAATTATCAAAACTGGAAAAAGAAGAGCAAATGAGGCCTAAGTTCAGCAGAAGGAGGGACATAATAAAGATCAGAGAAGAAATAAATAAAATTGAGAAGAATAAAACAATAGCAAAAATCAGTGAAACCAAGAGCAGTTTCTTTGAGAAAATAAACAAAATAGATAAGACTCTAGCCAGACTTATTAAGAGGAAAAGAGAGTCAACACAAATCAATAGAATCAGAAACGAGAAAGGAAAAATCACGATGGACCCATAGAAATAAAAAGAATTATTAGAGAGTACTATGAAAACCTATATGCTAACAAGCTGGGAAACCTAGGAGAAATGGACAACTTCCTAGAAAAATGCAACCTTCCAAGACTGACCCAGAAAGAAACAGAAAATTTAAACAGACCAATTACCAGCAACGAAATTGAAGCGGTAATCAAAAAACTACCAAAGAACAAAACCCCTGGGCCAGATGGATTTACCTCAGAATTTTATCAGACATAAAGGGAAGACATAATACCCATTTTCCTTAAAGTTTTCTGAAAAATAGAAGAGGAGGGAATACTCCCAAACTCATTCTATGAAGCCAGCATCACCCTAATACCAAAACCAGGCAAAGACCCCACCAATAAAGAAAACTACAGACCAATATCCCTGATGAACGTAGATGCAAAAATACTCAACAAAATATTAGCAAACCGAATTCAAAAATACATCAAAAGGATCGTACACCATGACCAAGTGGGATTCATCCCAGGGGTACAAGGATGGTACAACATTCGAAAATCCATCAACATCATCCACCAACCACATCAACAAAAAGAAAGACAAAAACCACATGTTCATCTCCATAGATGCTTAAAAAGCATTCGATAAAATTCAACATCCATTCATGATAAAAACTCTCAACAAAATGGGTATAGAGGGCAAGTACCTCAACATAATAAAGGCCATATATGATAAACCCACAGCCAACATCATACTGAACAGCGAGAAGCTGAAAGCTTTCCCTCTGCGATCAGGAACAAGACAGGGATTCCCACTATCCCCACTGTTATTCAACATAGTACTGGAGGTCCTAGCCACGGCAATCAGACAAAACAAAGAAATACAAGAAATCCAGATTGGTAAAGAAGAAGTTAAACTGCCACTATTTGCAGATGACATGATATTGTACATAAAAAACCCTAAAGACTCCACTCCGAAACTACTAGAGCTAATAACGGAATTCAGCAAAGTTGCAGGATACAAAACCAACACACAGAAATCTGTGGCTTTCCTATACACTAACAATGAACCAACAGAAAGAGAAATCAGGAAGACAATTCCATTCACAATAGCATCAAAAAGAATAAAATACCTAGGAATAAACCTAACCAAGGAAGTGAAAGACCTATACCCTGAAAACTATAAGATACTCTTAAGAGAAATTAAACAGGTCACTAACAAATGGAAACTCATCCCATGCTCTTGGCTAGGAAGAATTAATATTGTCAAAATGGGTATCCTGCCCAAAGCAATATACAGATTCGATGCAATCCCTATGAAACTACCAGCAACATTCTTCAATGAACTGGAACAAATAGTTCAAAAATTCATATGGAAACACCAAAGACCCCGAATAGCTAAAGCAATCCTGAGAAAGAAGAATAAAGTGGGGGGGGATCTCACTCCCCAACTTCAAGATCTACTACAAAGCCACAGTAATCAAGACAATTTGGTACTGGCACAAGATCAGAGTCACAGACCAGTGGAACAGACTAGAGAATCCAGACATTAACCCAAACATATATGGTCAACTAATATTCAATAAAGGGGCCATGGACATACAATGGGGAAATGACAGTCTCTTCAACAGATGGTGCTGGCAAAACTGGACAGCTATGTAAGAGAATGAAACTGGACCATTGTCTAACCCCATACACAAAAGTAAATTCAAAATGGATCAAAGACCTGAATGGAAGTCATGAAACCATAAAACTCTTAGAAAAAAACATAGGCAAAAACCTCTTAGACATAAACATGAGTAACCTCTTCTTGAAGATATCTCCCCAGGCAAGGGAAACAAATGCAAAAATGAACAAATGGGACTATATCAAGTTGAAAAGCTTCTGTACAGCAAAGGACACCATCAATAGAACAAAAAGGTATCCGACAGTATGGGAGAATATATTTGAAAATGACAGATCTGATAAAGGGTTGACATCCAAAATATATAAAGAGCTCACACACCTCAGCAAACAAAAAGCAAATAATCCAATTAAAATATGGGCAGAGGAGCTGAATAGACAGTTCTCTAATGAAGAAATTCAGATGGCCAACAGACACATGAAAAGATGCTCCACATCGCTTGTCATCAGAGAAATGCAAATTAAAACCACAATGAGATATCATCTCACACCAGTAAGGATGGCTACCATCCAAAGACAAACAACAACAAATGTTGCCGAGGTTGTGGAGAAAGGGGAACCCTCCTACACTGCTGGTGGGAATGTAAGTTAGTTCAACCACTGTGGAAAGCAGTATGGAGGTACATCAAAATGCTCAAAATAGAAATACCATTTGACCCAGGAATTCCACTTCTAGGAATTTACCCTAAGAATGCAGCACTCCAGTTTGAAAAAGACAGATGCACCCCTATGTTTATCACTGCACTATTTACAATAGCCAAGATATGGATATGGAAGCAACCTAAGTGTCCATCAGTAGATGAATGGATAAAGAAGATGCAGTACATATACACAATGGAATATTACTCAGCCATAAGAAGAAAACAAATCCTACTATTTGCAACAACATGGATGGAGCTAGAGGGTATTATGCTCAGTGAAATAAGCCAGGCAGAGAAAGACAAGTACCAAATGATTTCACTCATATGTGGAGTATAAGAACAAAAGAAAACTGAAGGAACAAAACAGCAGCAGAAGCACAGAACCCAAGAATGGACTAATAGTTACCAAAGGGAAAGGGAGTGGGGAGGACTGGTGGGTAGGGAGGGATAAGGGTGGGAAGAAAAGAAAGGGGGCATTACGATTAGCATGTATAGTGTTGGGGGAGCACGGAGAGTGAGTGCTGTGCAACACAGAGAAGACAAGTAGTGATTCTACAGCATCTTACTATGTTGATGGACAGTGACTGTGAACGGGGATGTGGGGGGGACTTGGTGAAAGGGGGAGCCTAGTAAACATAATATCCTTCATGTAACTGTAGATTAATGATACCAAAAAAAAAAAATTTCTCACACAGCTAAGAATAAAAAAAAAAAGAAAAAAAGAAAAAAAAGAATAAAATACCTGGGAAAAAATCTAACAAAGGAAGTGAAAGAGCTTTACTCTGAAAACTACAGGATGCTAATGATAGAAATTAAAGAAGACATCAATAAATGGAAACCTATCCCATGATCATAGATAGGAAGAATTAATATTGTCAAAATCACCATCTTCCCTAAAGCAATTTACAGATTCAAGGCAATCCCTATCAAAATACCAACAGTATTCTTCAATGAACTAGAACAAATAGTTCTAAAATTCAAATGGGACCACAAAAGACCCTGAATAGCCAAAGCAATCCTAAGAAAGAACAACAAAGCTCAAAGCTTGGGGGATTATACTCCCTGACTTCAAGCTCTACTACAAAGCCACAGTAATCAAAACAAAATAATTTGGTACTGGCATGATAACAGACCCATAGATCAATGAAATAGAATAGAAATAGAAAGACAAGAAACAACGAATGTTGGCAAGAATGCAGAGAAATAGGAACCCTCCTACTCTTTTGGTAGGAATTCAAATTGGTGCCACCACTGTGGATAGCAGTACGTAAGTTCCTCAAAAAATAGAAATACCATTTGACCTAGAATTCCACTCCTAGGAAATATAAAAAAAAACACAAAATCTGATTCGAAAAGATATACATATCTTTATGTTTATTGCTGCACTATTTGCAATATTCAAGATATGGAAGCAACCTAAGTGTCCATCAACAGATGAATGGATAAATAATAGGTGGTACATAAACACAATGGAATATTATTCAGCCATAAAAAGATATCCTGCCATTTGCAACAACATGGATGGATCTAGATGGTATTATGCTCAGTGAAATAAGCCAGGTGGAGAAAGATACATACCATATGATTTCACTTATTTTTAGAATATAAAAACAAAACAAAATAGAAGGAACAAAACAGCAATAGATTCATAGACACTGAGAAGTGACTACTGGGTCCCAAGGTGGAAGGTTTAGGGTGGGTGAGTGGTGAGGGTGAAAGGGACAAAGGGGCACAAAAATTCTCAGTCATAATCTAAGCTGGTCACAGGGATAGTAGGACAGCACAGAGAATACAGCCAGTGGTTCTGTGACAATTTCCTATGTTGACAGTAATTGCACTGCTTGGGGTGAGGACTTAATAATGTGTGTAACTACTGTGTTTTATACTGAAAACCAAGATACTGTCACATACCAACTATACTTCAAATTTTTTTAATTGGATATTATTTGTCAACTAAAGAAGAGGTTTGGAAAAAGAAGTGGTAAAGAGAAGATAAAGGAAGGAAAAGGAAATAAAAGCACATTCATGAATAGAACCATCTTCCCTTACAGGAGCTATTGGAAAATGTTGCCTGTACTGTGAGATGTTAATAGATGTTATGTTATAAAAATGCTAGCCCATGCAAGAGAGGCCCCAATCTTGGTCTTGAGTAACAAAGGCCTAGCTCTGGTGCTCCCCAGGCTCTGGTGCTTCTAAGGAGTCCAAGAATTCTAAACTGAAACCTGAATTCCCAGGTAGTTAGGAAGGTATATTTGTCAAGATAGGAGGATAGAGCATATATTACATAAGAGTTTATTAGCTTAATTTATAATTTTCAACCTTCAGAGGTTTGGTATATAGGCCTCCATTTACACTCTTGTCAGGGCCCTACAGATACTAGGAGTGGGCCTGGATTCCAGGGTCAATGAAATTTGGGAAACACTGGGATAAACACAGTTAAATAGAAGTTTTTCTTAGTGCAGGGTATCTCAGAGCCTTAAATATGTATCCTGCATTATGCGTATCCAAGAATGCATTATCCCATACTTCCTTCAGTCCAAAATGCACATTTTTTTCATGTGTTACATTTCTGAAATCAAAATGCATCTTACAGTTGTAGTCAGCCAGAAAACAGCTGTGCCTGAACATATGCATTAAAATTTGCATAGTGGGTGTCAATGGCTTGGAAGAAAAACCCAGAGACAATAGTGGAGCATGTTTTTTAAAAATGTTGCATCACCCAAACTCTTGATGTCATAGAAGAAGATACCTTGTGGGAAAATACAGACATCAATGACTCAGAGGCAAACAAATGATGGAGAAGAGTCAAACTCAATGGGAAGGACGCCTAAGCAATTTAATTTGCTTAAATTTTCTTCTTGATGTACACCCAAGAGTGATTATGATAAAGTATATATCTACACAAATGTTACACAACTCTTTCAGCAAGTATAAACTAAAAATTCTAAGTGCTAAGAAAGGGTTGTTTCACGGTTTAGTTGGCAGCAGCTTGTCTTTCTTAGCTGAATATAAATATGTATTTGTTTAGTGGCATTTTAGATTCTATGAAATACAATAGTTTGCAAAGTTTGCCAGATGTGTTTGAACAGGGAAGCTCTTTCTTTCTAAGTCATTACATGAGATTCACATTTTCTGGAGCATGTTTGAAAAGCAGCATTAAATCATGGAACACTGAAATGCAGGAGTTGGAAAGGTCTTCAGAAGGCCCAAATCTCTCATTTCTGAGATAGGAAAAGTGAGGTCCTGATGAGCAAGTGACCTGCCCAAGACCTGCCGTAGCACATAAATGGCAGAGGTAGGAAAAGGGACAGGTAGTCTGACTCCTGATAGAAAACTTTTGATCCCTGGATGAATTGAATCTCCCTGGACTTTATCAAACTGGTTGTTTCTGTCCCAACCAGAATTAATCAACCAATATTCTTTTCTTTTGGATCTCAGCAAATTCAAAACTTGCACATCATTTGCTTGTCAATCATCAATTAAAAGACTAAAATGGTTGGCAAGGAAAGAAAATGCATCCAAAGGTCTACAAGCTCACAGATTCAAGAAGATTCAGGAAGCACAATGAACCAGAAGCAGAATTGCACTTGAAGAAAACTGCACCAAGATATCAAAATCAAATTGCTGAAAGCCGATTTAAAAAAAAATTACTAAAGCAGTCAGAGAAATGACTACAGGAAAGATAAAAATAAAGGAATAGGAAAAAGATAGGAAACATTAATCAAATGAAGGCCAACTTTATTAATATGAGAGAAAGCATACTTTGTAGCAGTGATATTACCTGAACTCTTCTCATGATATTTCTATTATTACAGATATTGCAGCATCTAATCTAATAATAAAAAGATAAATCATCAAGAAGGTCTAACAATCCTAAATATATATGCTGGATAACAGAGTGTCAAAATATATGAAGCAAAATCTGAAAGAACTAAAAAGAGAAATAGGCAAATCCACAATTATAGTGAGGGATTTCAACAATCCCCTCTCAGTAAGTGGAAAGTATCAAGAAAATATGTGTGCGTACACCCGGGTGCAGAGATGCATGTCCATGACTCTTCGAAGAAGCACAATTTGAATCCGGGTTCTGCCACTGTAAAGTAATAGCTCCCGAGGTGCTGGTCAGGATAGGGTCCTGTCAAGTGAATGGGTATTACACGCATCTCAGTTTATGACGAGAATCAAACACCGCAAGAGTCATTCATTAACCTTGGGCCCTCTATCTCTGCCCGAAGCATTTAAGAAGCTAACAGGAACTTTGACAAGCTTGTCATTGAATGACTGAAATATGTGTGGCTTTTTTCTTGGGGACCACAACCCCATTATGACACAGAAGGGGTAAAGCGTTCTTATTCCCTTTCCTGTCATTTATCTCTAGAGAATTCAGATGCGTGCTAGATAATTCTCCATGTGGTAGATGGATACAGTCATAGCTCTCCTTGTATCTATGTCTGTATGAATTTCCTCCCTCTCTGACTGTTGTCTTGGTTATATGGCTCCCTTTAGCCAATGGGACAAAAGTAAACATGTCATGGGCGGAAGCTTGAGAGGCAATCACAAACTGAGGGTTATTTTCTCTCTTGCTGTTTTTGGAACCCAGCCGCCATGTGGAGAAGCTTAAGCTAACGTCCTGGAGACATGCGGTCCCACTGACAGCCAAGCAGCAACCACCAGACAACGTGAGGGAGGCCATCTTAGACAACCAGCTCCAGTCAGGCAACCAGAAGGACCCCAGATGAGACCAGCAGCAGCTCAGCCCAAACTGCTGACCCACTGAATCATAAACAATAAAATGTTTTGAGTTTTGCAGCAGTTTACTAGGTAACAAGTGATAGTTTATTATACCCCAAACAACAGCTAACTCTGAACCAAGAAAAGCACAGATAATAACCACTCTTCTGGTTGCAGGAGAGAAAATGTCTCATTAATATTGCCTAGGAGTTCAGGCTTAACCTCATCTGATGCGGTCCTCCCTCAGCCCCACAAATCGATGTTAATAAAACACATGTGCTAGAAATCCCCCAATGCCCTTCTAGGCAAAACTTTTTGGTTAGGAAAAGAAAAAGAAACTTAATTTGAAGCTTTAATAACCTCTGAATTAGGTTGTTTCTGTTAACATTAATATTTAATGATGACATTACTATGACTACTTTAGAATTGAACTGAAATTAAGTAAAAATGTTTGATCATAAATAATTTCATTATTAAAGATAATATTTGTTACGTATGTTCCTGTGCCTATCTTTTATTAAGTTTACTTTTCATGTTGACATTTTTAAGGGCATAATTGTATGTTTTCGTTCTTAGTAATATTGTTACCATATATTAATTATGGCATCATGCCGGAAACACTAGTAATGAACTTCATTGGATTTTCTACTGTAAGAGCCAACACTAGGCTCTTTCTCTTTCACAACTAACAAATAGATGATCAGCTTTGGGCTCTACATTGATTATATGAGTTGTTGTCCCTCCTTCTTAATTTGTTTTTGATTTTTGGAAAAAATCAGTGTAAATGAGAATGGAGGGTTGGTTATCTTTGCCATTTTTTAAGGCATTTCTTGGAGGCCACGTATGGGACCAAAGGAAAGGCAATGTGGTAGGCAGAATAACAGTCCCCAAAGATGTCCACATCCTAAGCTCTAAAACCTGTAGACATGTTACTTTACATGAAAAAGGGGACTTTTCAGATGTGATTAAGGACCTAGAGATGAAAAGATTCTCCTGGATTATCTGGGTGGGCTCAATGTAATCATGGGGGTCCTTAAAAGTGGGAGAGGGAAGCAGAGGAGAAAGTCAGAGAAGGAATCACCCCACCATTGCTGGCTTTGGAGTCAGAGAAAGGAGCCACTCATCAAGGAACGGGGGCAGCTCCTAGATGACAGAAAATGGAAGGAAATGGATTCTCCCCTAAGGCCTCCAGAAAGGAACGCAGCCCTGCCGACACCTTGATTTTAGCCTAGTGAGACCCAGGTCAGATTTGTGACCTATAGAATCATAAGATAGTAGATTACGTTGTTTTAAGCCACTAGGTTTGGGGTAATTTGTTCCAGCAGCAATGGGAAACTGATACAGGGGGCATTCCCTGGTGTACTTAATTCAATCTAGGCAATCTCACTTATGGGCTGTGTAGCAGGAGGCAAATTATTTAGCCTCTCTAAGCTTTCATTTTCCTTCTTATAAAGTGAGGATAATAGTGGTTATTCATAAGGTTATTGGAATAATTAAATGAAGTATTTCACATAAAACTCTTAGTACAGTGTCTTGCACATTTTAAGTTCTTGTTAAAGGTCAATTATTGTTGCTATTATTGTTATTAAAATCTGCTGTGGCCAACTGTGTTATTGTTCACACTTGCATCCTGCCCTGGTCATGATCCCACCACCTGCCTATTGGCAAGTGACCTGGAGAGCCTTCCTGGAGGTGGTGTGTGTTCTCCACCACATTGTCCAGCTTGGTCATGGGACTTTTTGGCCAATGGACTGTGAGCAGAAATGAGCCAAGCCATTTCCAAGGGGAAGCTTTCTGAGCAGGTGCAGAGTTTGGCTCAGTCTCTGTTTCTTTTCTCTTTGTGACAAGAAAAACATTTCCCAAATAAGGGCTCTTTCTTCCACCTCAGTCCTGGCTGAGATAACACATGGCACAGAGCCACAGCACATGTAAAATAAGATTCAAATGTTTATTGTTGTAAGTCATTGGGATTTTGGGGTTGTTTTCACAGTAAAGCTGACAAACATCTCTTGTAGTTAGTTTATAGAGAGTCTGTCCATTGCAAACACACACACACCGACCTGCAAGACTATAAGAACTACACTTTGCTCACTCCTCTAACACTCACATTATTATTCCATGACCCTGGGGTCCCTAACCAGACTTAATCCAAGCTCTAAGGGGCCCTTGGCCCCACGTGGGCCAAACAGATTCCCTTTCCAAGAAATTTGGAATTATGACCTTGAGTTATCTAGAGACAAGCTCTGCTGGTACCTAGAACTAAAGGTTTGGGAAGAGGGGAAAATCTTAGGAATTACAGCCTGATCATCTTGGACCTTGCAAATGGAGAGGCAGAAAAGGCATATCTGTAGGGAAAATAGAATAGAGAAGCAAGAAGACAAGAAATGGCTGCCTGAATCCATAATATTTTTCTAGCTCCTGGTCCTGGTCCACCCTGAGGCTCTTGGGCTCCATGAGATGAATTTCCCTTCCTACTTAAAGAAGCTCAAGTTGGGTTAAACCAAAAGCATCTTAGATAAGAGGAAGAGGTAGAGGTAGAGGTCTTGCTACAAGGAGGTAGAAAGGAAAAGTTCCCATCAGTGAGAATTCCAAAAGCCCTGAGGAATCAGACTGAATATAACAGAGAACACAACCTCCCCTCTTGCCCACCTGACTGGGGCCCCACTGGTGCAGAGCATGTAATCCTCCACTTACCACAAAACCGAGCTCTTCGGGGTGCATGACTCAGAGAAGAAGAAGAAGAGGTTGGTTGCAGGACAGTTTGTTCACCATCAAATGTATATATTGGGGTCTTACTCTGTTTGGGACACCATGATACAGAAGGAATACAAAGAAGATAGCCCCACCCTGCCATCATGAGCTGATAGCCTGGCAGGGGACAAGAGGGCCGGCAGGAAGTTCAAAGGAAAGGTTCCAGGTGGGAGCTTAGCCCCATCTCTGCCACTCACTACTTGTGCAGCTTCAGGAAGTCGTTCAAACTCTTTGGCCTCCAACATTCCCATCCACAAAATGTGGGGCTAGATTAAATGGTCCTCATGCTTTCTCTATGACTCTTGTCCCAGTACCCCTACAGCTAAGATCTGATCAGCAAAAATCAGCCATTGCCCTCAGACTGTCAATAATTTCCAAATACAGTGTGAGGCTGTGTTCACCAGAATCATGTGGGGGATAATCTAAATGTTCAGATTTTTTGGAGCCTAAACCCCAGAGTTGTGATTCAGCTGGTCTGGGCATCACCTTGGCTTGTGCTGATTTTAATATGTGGTCAGAATTGGGAACCGCAATACAAGGTTATTGTAGATTATGCAGAGATGTCCCAGCCTTCCTTTGAGTGTACAAACAATCAGCAGTATGATAAACTGAAAACTGCCCATCAATTGTTATTACTTGCAAAGCAATTCTTACCTAGCATTACTATGTGCCCAGTACTGTACTAAGTGAATTATATGTATTAACTCATCCAATCCTCATAATAACCCTGCAAGGCAAATACTTTACTATCCCCAGAATGATTTTAATAATTTTATTCATCTCTTCCCACCTTGATGCAGCTATAGAATTTGAACAGGACTTCCCTGTAGGAGAGTGATTTGAACCACCAAATAATAAAATTAAATAAAACACAAAGGAAAAGAAATCCTAATTTAAAATCTAGCTTCCCTGTGAGCTTGTCCCATGCCCACACTGCCTTCATGACTTCATGTCAGTATCTACCATGTCCCCAGTAAACTGTGGGAAAAATAGCAAAGAAATGGATTGCACTTTGGGGGGATGGGGTGACCAAATGCAACTGAGATTCAGTTGTGGACTTATTCTGCTACTAACCTACTTGTCATGAGAAATACGTTCACTGAATGAGGTAGAAGTGACCCATTTGGGTGACTTGAAATTTTGTCACCAAATATCAGACATTTACACCACGGATAAGTTAATAATCAATAATCTGTGAGTAGAGGGAAAATGAGGAAAGGAGTGAAGGCATAAGGCACTGAGCATTTTATTGCCTCTGGGGAGGGTTCTATCTTAAGGTGGAATGGTAACAAGTAACAGTGATTTAAACAACAAAGTGTTCCATTATCTCACATATCTAAATCTGGTGCTAGGTATTCCAGAGCTGGTTCAGCATCACATCAGGGATCCATTTTCATTTTTTCCAACCTTTTACTCCACTGTCCTCCACATGTAGATTTTCAGCCTCTGGTTTATTACCTTATGATCACAAGATGGCTGCCATAACTCTGGCTATTATATCCTAACACCACAGCATTTAAGACAGAACAGGCCCTTTACACATCTCTCTCTGTAACTAGGCAGGAAAACTCATTACAGACATAATGTTCCCCTTATGCCTCACTGATTAGGACTGGATCACCTGGCCACTGTTAAGGGCTGAATTGTACCTCCCCCAAATTTATAAGTTGAAGCCCTAACCCGTAGTACTTCAAAGTATGACCTTATTTGGAGATAAGAGGTAGTCACGTTAAAGAGAGGTTAGTTAGGTGGGTCTCAATCCAACATGACTAGTGTCCTTATAAGAAGAGGAAATTTGGGCACAGACATGGAAAGAGGGAAGATGATATGAAGACACACGGATAAGACCTCTACAAGCCAAGGAGAGAAGCCTGGAACAGAGCCTCCCCTCATGGCCCTCAGGAGGAACCAGCCCTGCCAATACCCTCATCTTGGACTTCCAGCCTCCAGAACTAGGACACAGTAAATTCCTGTGATTTAAGTCACCCAGTTGGTGATACTTTGTTACAATGCCATACCAGATGAACACAGCCACCTCTACCTAACTTCAAGAGAAACCATGAAAGTGAACATGTAGTCAGCCCCTGTTGTTCAAGGCAGACCTATAAGCAGACTATGGAGAGGAGAATGTCTGTTGGCTGGGCAACTAACCAGTGGTGATAGTCCCATCTTTGTTTGCAAGTCAAGGAAATAGAGTCATATTAACTTAATCAGAAAAGGAAAATATTCAAATAATATGAAGAAGGGTTTAGGATTAGGGAATTGATGGGAAAGCCAGAGAACCAAGCTCAGGAAAGTACAGAAAGCAAGGCAGGTGTGGAAATCTAAGCAGCAGGAATGACCTAAACTTCTTCTCAGAGCTCCCCCAATATAATGAATGAGCTCCTAATACATTTTCTACCGTTAAAAGGCTAAAGATTCCAAGCCCCAGGAGAGCAAGAACCCACCTTTTGAACAAGGAAGGAGAGGGAAGGGTAACCTGATTTAAATTCAACAAGGCAAGTCTACACTGGGTTGGAAAAAGATAATCCTTTAAAAGGATATTATGGAATTATTTCTGTAAACATTAGAAATAAATGCTAGAAGGCCAGAGAAATTAAATTTCTGCTACACTGGTGGAAGAAGGGCAAACAGGTATAGAAATCAGAGATGAACAGAGCTTCCCTACAGCCACTGCAGTTTGACCCATATCCTGGGGATGGGACCTCAGGACAAGTGCCAAGTTATCTTTAAGCTGCCCACACTTTCCATTCTAAAACATCCAACCCCTGAGCACAATACTGACCCATCCCCATCCCCAAACCATTGTCCAATTTCTCCTAGGTCTTCTGTATCCCCTTTAGATCTTAAGCCCTTAGAGGACTAAATTAAAAGGCAAACACAAAAGCAATTGCTTAAGTTCACCAGAATCACCCAACTTCCTCAGATTCAGTACATTTTCCCACGCAAATCACAAAGAAAAAAGTCACTTGAGTCTGTATCAATGGGGAACAGAAACATTTAGTCAATTACATCAAGTTGGCAAACAGCCTGTCAGTCTGATCCAGGGAGGCAAAAATTTGCCAAATTAGTTGTTTGACTGAATTGATGGGCTGTCTTGGCCAAAATGTCTTTTTTATTAAATGTTGACAGATCATAGTATATCAAAAAGAAAATCTACAAAAGCCACTTTTTATCTATGTAAATAGTAAAATCAAGGTGGCATATTGGAAATCTCTAAATAACACTTGGTCTACATAAAAGGGTGTAATTCTTTAGGTCAGAATAAATTAGGAAAGAAAGCCGCTTTTTGAAGTAGAAAAGGACTGAGAATCTAAATTACCTGGAGATATATCACCACTATCAATATTTCTCACCACCTCTACCATGTCACACTACTTGCAGAGTGACAGCCCCATGGTACTGAGTGAGAACCATACTGTTCTCTAGTTATTATCTTATTAAATCTGACCAATGCCTCCGTAAAGTAAGGACTGCTATCCCCCTTGCAGCAAGAGGAAACTATGGTTTACTAGGTCTAAGTAGGTTCCCCAACTTTACACGGACATTTAACTTCAGATCAGAGATTTGAACTTACACCTGATTTCAAAGCCCTTGGTTTTAACCACCATGCTAGTAGCTGCCTTCTATGAGTATTTAACTATTCCTTTCTAGCCACATTATTGACATCTTTCTCTTCGGGCTAACTCAAAAATTCCAGAACATTCTTTTCCAATTATTCTGGGTAAAAAAGTTTCCCCCTTTATCAGCTCCATGCAAAGAGGACCTCTCAACAGCCCTGGCTGAAAATTCCTAACCCAATGTGCCTTTGCCTTGCTTTAGGATCAAGGTCATGGAGCCCAATAGGCTTTACCCTGTCCTTTCTAATACTCCATTTTCCATGTGCAATGTGCTTCTCCAGATTCTGCTGCACAGTCTGTGTTTTTAGAACTTTCACACAGTAGTGTCTGACCCAGGATATCCAGTACTGCCTTAGTTTATTTAACTCAAGCAGCAGGGGGCTCTTTCCATGAACACAATAGTAAGATTTTCATTGCATTGTCATTGACTTTTGTCTTAATTTATGACCATGTCTTCAATTTCTCCTTTAATTTAGAGAACAAGAGCTTCTTGAAGACCACCAAGGCCAACTACTCAGCACACTGTCTCCTGCCACTTCTGGATTGCATCTTGTCTGTTATTCATCCCAACTTCAATTTCTTCTCTGCACAGTGTCCCGACCCGCAGGACAGTCAACGGGGGTCGACGACCTGGAGGAGAGAATGAAGGGGCAAGGGACACAAAGAACAGACAGCAAGACAGGATATCTGATCAAGCTGACAGTTTATTGTTTGCAGGCTCAATTTATACAGGTAGTGAGGAAGGGGTGGGTCAGGTGGTGATTGGGCCTTAGGCGGTGCCAGCGGGAAGGTGCAGAGGGGTGATTGAGCCTTGGTTAGCGCCGGCGGGAGCAAAGAAACCGAAAGAGAAGCAGGGAGGTTGCCATCTTGTGGGTGGGGGCCCTTGGGAGGGAGGTTTTAAGGGTGGGGCTTTCGTAACCGAGCCTGCCTAAAGGCCCACAGGTTTGTTTCCAACATCTCTCCCTTTTTTATTTTATAATAAGACAGTGTCTGTCTTAGGTGCCCCAAGGCAACGACTCTGATCTTACCCGTCATTGGTACTCCCACTCCAATGTGGAAGCCCTGTCTTAGGTTGCCAGAGGCTCTAGGGTGCTTACCCGTCTTTGACTATCTCATCTCTTTTTTCTCTTTAATAAAACAACCAGTCTAACTCAGACTGGGTCAAGGTAGGTGCCTGTCTTAGGTTGTATGGTTGAAGTAAATCCTTACCCGTCATGGGGCTATAGTCCTCTGTCGACCACTCCCTGTCTTAGGTTGGTATTTACAATTCAACCATATCTTACCCGTCATTGGCTACCATACTTGACTTTAGATCTTATGATTTACAAGTGGGGGGGGGGGCTGTCTGCAATTTCAAATGATGCAGGCCTCTTAAGGCTTGTTGGATGAGTTTTTACATGCTGCGAAGGACACAAGGCCCTAGTAACAGCCACAAAAGCCATAAAATGCTTAGAGTTAAGAGCTGTGACAGCGTGCCAGAGACTACTCAGGGGTTCTTTGCACATGTCTTTCATCTGATTTAATATATCAGATGTAGTTTTGGCTGCAAACAAGATAGGACTTAAATGGTTCTGTGGTGACCGGGGATATCATCTAATTGATTTTGGGTAGTTTGAGAAAAATCAGACAAATTGAAACAACACATTCTTGGAAACTGTTCACATCTTACATGCTCTTTTAACAGCACAGTCCACAGCAGCACGATTCTGAGGCACTGCAATTCGCAATTCTCTCAGTTCTTGGTGGAGTTCAGATAATACAGAAGCAGTCAATTTTGTTGTTTTGCTATATGCGCAGGCCAGCTTAGATATCTCCTCTAGCATTCCAACGACAAGTCCAGGAACTGGCAGGAGGAACGCAGCTACAACTGCAACAGCAGCAGGACCTCAAAGCTTCAAGTTTTCATCACAGTCAGATGGCAGAGCTTGGAGAAGTCTCTTGTGCTTATATTCAGGATGGTCTATTAGAGCAGGAAGAATGCGTCCCACCCCACAAACACCTTGATAGTGTGGAGAGAGGGCTTGATATGTTTTGTTATTACACAAAAATACTTAACCATTTGGAAGTCTATATCCAGAAGACTATTTTACATTGATTGTACAATTACAGTAAGAGGGTACATGAGTACAATTAATACATACACAGTCAGTGATTATAGTAGTGCTAACAGGTAAATGTAATTTGGCATCAGGAGTAAGCGTCTTAGGGGGAAGAGTCATATTTCTGTAACATAAAACATTCAGTAATAAAGTTTAGCATTATTCCTTTTGACAGCACTTTTTAGGTAAGTATCTATCAGGTAAACAAGCCAAATTAGTCAAATATTTTCTTTGATGAGAAGAAATTCTACTGATATGTTCCAGGGGCCCTCTGGAAAATATCAGAGTTAATTGAGAGGTAAAAATACTTTTTTAAAATTTGGTCTTGGGAAGTTGTCAAAAGGTTTTAAGGCACTTGCCTAAATAGAATTATAGTTATTAAATAGCACTTATTATTGAACTAGAATGATAATAAGAAAGTTTAAAAGCAAATGCAGAAGGTTAGATAGTTATTAACACTTAGCTTAGTCTTTTTAATATTAAGATCGTATTTTCTTAAATACTCAGACAATTCATTAAGACTTTAAGCATAAGAAACTGTTTTAATAAAACAATTAGAGAACCCTTTGCAATCTTTCAATATTAAGAGCAGACTAACAGTTAAAGAATACTTTGTCTTTCCAACTGAAAACAAAACTCCGATTTTGCTGTGTTCTTGATATTAAGACTCACTTGCTTTACTTTCACATAGCATGATTATATCTGTAAGAATATAGTAATTTATTCTTCATTTGCCCCATGGTCCCAAGCACATAAACCGGTGAGAATTATGCCTGGGCTTGCCTGGGGCTTGACTGGGTTTATCCCGCCTTATCTCTAAACACCTTGACCTTCCCCCAAAGCAACAGGCTGAGCGGATCTGCCACAACAAAAGGCACCACGCTGCTGCACCACACTGCTCTCTCTGTCTCTGTCTCTCTGTCTCCCTTTAAATAAATACCTGTACTTTAGAACAATTAACCTTCTTTACTCTCAACAAAACGAATTTCCATTCTTTATACTTTCTCTTATTAAAACACACATCTTAACATACCAAAATATTTTCCTTATTATATCAAGTAGTTTTCATTAGAACTTAAAACTATTTGATATTTTAACTTTCAGTGAACACTGAAAAATAGGCCACTGTAAACTGTTACATCAACATTCTTCAGATTGATACATTTATGAACATATTTTATCATTTTTTGAAATGTGCCTTATAGCACAATTTCTTATTAAGTACAAAATATGTCTATATAGCTTAGCAAACTTTAAGAATTTCGGTTACCACAAAAAGTCACAAGCTGTTTGCAGATATATACATTTATACATTAATACAGTAATATTATTAAAAAGTTTATTTGCTACACTTGTTTACTTATTTTTAGCAACATGCCAGATTACTTATAAAACTTTTACTAAACATCAAAGTCAAGCTTTTCTTTAAGCATCTTCTTGAAATATTTAACAGGTAACATCAACTTAAATGACTTTAAGTAAACTTTGGCAGTTAATAACTATAAGGACATGTCCGTATCAGTTAAGCTTAAATTAGCATTAATGCATAATATTTTTTATTAGATTTTCTGGAAGTTTTAGAATGCCCAATTTTCACAAGCGCTTGTTTTTAAATCAATTTTTATTAATACCATCCGGAGGTAGAAAACATTTTTTATTTACACACTTAGACACACAAACATACAGACCAAGACATAATGACTACAGTTAGCAACACTTTTCATATAAAAACATACACAAACTGACATAAAGATTTGAATTTCTAATATTCAATTGCCTTCTTTCTTCTTAGTTTATTTGATTAAAAGTACTTAAATTTTCAAGAATACACTCTAAGGGCAAGCAGTTTACATTACTGGGTTAAGGTTTAGACAGCCCCAGTCCAGGGGGCTGGAAATCTAATAGCTAAATGCTGACACAGGTACTTTTTCTGGACCAAAAACTCTGTAATACTCTTGAAGGCAATCGCCTACCCGTTGCCATTTCTTTTCACTAATGGTTCCTTCTTGAGGGAACCAGGGACACACATCTTCAATAAAGACCAAAAAACGTTTCAAATCTTTTTTCTTAACCCTTGTTCCTCGTGTCCTGAGGGACTCTTTGAGACCGGCTATGAACAAATCTTCCTGCGAGAATGCTTGCCCCATGACTTACCTTCCTAAATGCGTCGCCGATTGAGTATACACGAGTCTGTCTCATGCCGGGTTCAGAACATGGCGACTCTGGCGAGGGTCTAGCTGCAGAAACCTCCTTTCATGGGTGGGGTGGCCCACGGTGGGCCCACCCTCCTGGGGGCGACGTTCTCGCCTCTCCAGTCTGTCGGGCCCCACGTTGGGCGCCAGTTGTCCCGACCCACAGGACAGTCAACGGGGGTCGACGACCTGGAGGAGAGAATGAAGGGGCAAGGGACACAAAGAACGGACAGCAAGACAGGATATCTGATCAAACTGACACAGTTTATTGTTTGCAGGCTCAATTTATACAGGTAGCGAGGAAGGGGTGGGTCAGGTGGTGATTGGGCCCTAGGTGGCGCCAGCGGGAAGGTGCAGAGGGGTGATTGAGCCTTGGCTGGCGCCGGCGGGAGCAGAGGACCCAGAAGAGAAGCAGGGAGTTCGCCATCTTGTGGGTGGGGGGCCCTTGGGAGGGAGGTTTTAAGGGTGGGGCTTTCGTAACCGAGCCTGCTTAAAGGCCCACAGGTTTGCTCCCAACAGCACAGCATAACAAAAGCACAAAGGGAATCAGAAACATGAAGAAATGGTTTCTAGTTAATCTTTTTCTTTAGGGATAATGGCTCAAGGGGTAGTAGAACCCTCCACAGCACATGGACTTTTTAAAATCCTTTGCCTTAAAGGGTGTGACAGAAATTAATAAAGAGTGAGTTTCCAACAATCCATTCTAGTAAGACACAAAATTGCTTTGAACAACTGCTTCAACAGCCCTATTTTTCAACACTTCTCTCTTAGACAAGCATTACATATAATAAAGCTGAGCTCAGACCCAGGATCAGACCCAGAAGTAAAACGAGTCATAGAAGAAATGGAAACATGGGCTCCTCCTTTAAAATAAAAGGAAGAAATCTTCACAAGAGTGGCCAACCCTCTTCCTTCCCATGTCCCCTATCTCCACTCTTAAAACTTAAAGGAATATTTTCTATTTTATAATTCATTTCCCCCAAATTGATAACCACTTTCCAGGGGAGAGGACAAGTAGTGAAATAAAACATGTCCATAGGATAGTCTGTCCTCAAGCTATCCCCCCATTTGCTCCTCACATTACTCTTAAGTTCACATCATTTAGTAAAGTTTGAATGTTTAATTTCTGGAAAGAGATCCACTAAATGTAATTTCTTGATTCTGAACAGAATTTCTTCTCCCTCTCTTCCAAAAGCTTTTATTAAATAGATAATACCTTTTATAATCCATGGCAGTTTAAATTTAAAAAAATATCTTCCTGAATCCCAGTCCAGGGAACTCAATCTATTACTTAATATTGGATACATATTACATGTATTATTTTGTATGTAACATACAAAATCATGAGACATGTAACAAAATAAAGACCTATGGGCCCATTACCCAGTATACACCACTATTGTGTCTACCTGTGGGCTTCATCCCTATCCCAGCTCCTTGCCACATCTACAGGCAAGATTTTCCATTATTTTTTCTTCTTTCTAGTTATGTGTCTCCCTAAACATGTCACTTAATTTTGCTAGTCTTTTAACTTTACAAAAATGGTATCATATTATGTGATGTCTCCAACGGCCTGCTTTTTTGTTAAGTTTTATGTTTATAAGATTCATTCATAGTTGGTCTACATAACTGTGATTCACTTTCCTTGCTGTATAATATTCCATTGTGTAACTATACCCTATTTACGTATTCTCAAATGATGAATATTTGGATTGGTTCCAGATTTGGCTTCTCCAAATATTCTTTCACACATCTTCTGGTGAATACACCCCAAGATAATCTCTTGAGACACACACCAAGGAGTGGAATGCTAACTCATAGAATATGCAAATGTCCAATTCTACAAGACAATGACATACTATTTTCCAAAGTGGTTGAAACAATTCACATCCCCACCATCCACTGTTGCAGCTTCTGTCTCAATCTTGTAAAAAAACAAGAATAGGACAGAGAGAATGAAACAGAAGATGAACAGTGTATGATAAAGTTCGGAAAGAGTACAAAAGAGGACTGTGCATGGGTACTGCCCACACCAGGCTGGCCAGACTAGAACCCTCTTCCTGGCTGTGTCTAATCACTCTGACCCAGCCCCACCCATACCCACAGGGAACCCATTAAAAATCCACCATGGCTGCCTGGTCCTCAAGACCCTTCCCACCCTTTGACCCACACTTGCTCTCTTGGCAGGGTCTCACAGTATCTGTCCTTGCCCTTGTTCCTGAGTATAGTCAGTCTATAAGAGCTTCTTGGGCACCTATCATATGCCAGACCCTGGAGGGACAGGAGGGACAGGGTATAGGAGGCAAGGGTCTTGCCCTTATATTCCAGTGGGGGGAACAGATAATAAATAAACAGAAGATGAGTCCAGTTTGTCTCCTTGTTATTTGTCCTGTTTGTTTCCTTGATAACATATGAAGAGCTGGAGAAAATCATTTCAGACAGAGAGCAAGAGCAAGTACAAAGCCCTCAAGCAAGAAAGGACTGGTACGCCCAAGGGTCAGAAATGAAGCCATGTGGCCAAAGCACTCTGAAAAGGCAGAGGGGTAAAGGAAGAGACTGGAGAAGTAGACAAAAGTCAGACCATGCAAGGGGCTCTGTGGTGAGGTGGGTGACTAAGGGTGGTCAGCTAGAGAGAAGTGGACAGATCCAAGATAGATCCATCCATTGGGTAGAGTGTGGTGAAGAGGGATAGGTAAAAGGAAGAAATGGGGACAATGTCTAGTTTTTTGGCTTCATCAACTAAAATACTCCTTTTCTGCTTATCACCTCTTGGATGATTAATTAATGTTGATGGTGCACGTGGTTTAGAGTCTGCATTGACTTGGGACACTGTTGCCAGGATGGCTGAGAGGAAACAAACAGCAGAAGACAGCTTTTTCATCTCTCCACTTCCCTCCCCGCAAGTCTAGGCCATCTCTTCGCTGCCTCCAGATGAAGCCAGGGCATCCAGGGGACATCCTAAAATGGCAACCATGCTCCCAACCCTGCTATTTCTTAACAATGTGATGTACAGACACCTTGAACCTCAGTTTCTTCATCTGTAAAATGGGACTTGGGTAGGGAGAGATTCTGTGTACCTGCTGCACATCAGGTACTGTACATACTTCATCTCTTTTAATCCTTAGAGTAACATGGTTTCATGGGTGAGAAAGCTGGGGCTGAGAGATCTTCAAAGCAACTTGCCTAAGGCCACAGTGCTAGGATTCTAAACAAGGTTCTCTAAGAGTCTACAGAGTACCACCTCAGGGATATCAGCGCCAAGAGAATGCATGTGAAATTTTCATTAAGCTAAACATTCTTTGCAAATGCAAGGTATAACTACTATTTTTTAAAAACTCATTTCAAATCGCCATCCCACACTCTTTCTGCCCAATGAGCTATTTGCCTTTTCCCAGAAGATTCACGCACTTTAATGAAGGTCTTTGCTCATGTAATTCCTTTTGTCCATATACTGTTCCCCATCTTATCTACAAGGTAATCTGTTATTTAATTTTCAAAAAGACTTGCTCAGTAATTACTTCCTCTCAAACCTTCCTTATCCTTGTCTTGCGAACAAAATTGATTCCCACTTCTACCACTTCTAGATTCTAATGTACCTAACACATGCAGAATATACATACAGTATTAACCACTGACAATAGTGCATTAACATCTGCCACAAAACTCTGAGACTTCAATAATTTTTTCTTACTCACAAATCTGGGAGTTGGCTGGGAGTTGGCTGATCTAGGCTGGGCTCAGATGCATGCTACATGTTGAGGCCAGATCTGTTCCATGTAAGTACTACTTGGAGCTACTCCACAAGAGTGAGTTGTTTGTCTAGTGCAACGAGATGTCAAGTCAAATAAACGATATAGAATCGGGGATAAGTGAAGATTTGAGGTCATAACTCAATCTGTCACATGTACTTAGTAAAATGTTCATATAGCCATTCATGAACAATTTCTTACTGAGCACCTACTCTGTGCCAGGTGCTCTTCTAAGCTCTGTGGATGCAGCAGAAGGCCAAATCAGGTACGCATCTCTCTGTATGGAATTAACATTCTGGTGGGAGGCCACACACAAGCAGGCAAGAAAAATAATTCTAACTGTGCTCAGTACTGTACAGAAAATAAAACCTAGACATATGATAGAGTAATGGTGGCAACAGCGCAAGCAAAGGGAAATACAGTTAGTTACCTAAATGGGGTGATCAGAAATTTCCTTTTGAAGAAATGACTTTTGAACTGACATGAATCATGCAGCAGAGCTGGTCCCAACAAATCATGGACACCTAGGAAAGAGCGTTTCAGCGAAAGGAATGTTGACTGTATCTGAGGAACAGAAAGACGCCAGTATAGTATCAAAATCACCTAGGGAGGCTTGGTAAAACACAGATTGCTGGGCCTCACCCCACATTTTCTAATTCAGTAGATGTGGCGTAGGCCCAAGAATTTCACCTCTAACAAGTTCCCAGTGATGCTAATAGTGCAGGAACCACATTTTTTAAACTAGTGTACCTTTATGATCAAGAGAGTGTGTCATAAGATAAGGCTTTTTAGGCTGTGCCAAAGGTTTGAATGTCCTAGTGTGTGCAGGGGGAAGCCACTGGAGGATGGTAGCAGGGGAGGGCTGTTATCTGGTCAGGTTTAATAGAATGCTCTGGCTTCTATATGGAGAGAGGGCCAGAAGGAGAACAAAGTGGAAGGAAGTTGAGATACTTATTACATCCAACCATTAACTCCCCAAGGTCCCTACTTGGGGTGATGGTGCATATGGTGCAGCCCCCAAGAGAGGAGAATCATGGTGAAGAGGATTGGGAGGAAGGTGAAGTCAGTTCTGAACTCAAGTTGAGGTCCCCTTGTGACACCCAAGTCCCCCATGTTGCACAACCCAGGGATACCATGAGCACCGCATTCAGCGCATACAGCAGCCCTGAAGCACAGAAGAGTAATATGACAATGTGAAGAGCGCCTCCTGGAACCGTGCAGCATGTCAGCCCTGAAATATTCTCCCTCCTCAGAGCTTACACACTAGTGAAAGGAGGCAGATAATAGGCAAGCAAGATACTTTCAAATGACGTTCAGTGTTATAAAGAAAATTAATTTTCAACTCCAAACCTGGCCCACTTGTGTTGCTGCCCTCCAAGCACACGGTGCTACATTCCTAGAACCTACTTGGTTAAGGAAGACACACAGAATGGCAACTTACAGATGATAATAGTAGCTAACATTTATTGGCACCTATGATAAGCCAAGCACAATAAGGTCTTTCCCTGCATTCCTACAAACAAAAATCCTGAGTTGTGTATAATGACTGTCCCCACTTTACAAATGGGAAAATTGAGGCAGAGAGGGGTTTAGTAATGTGCCAGAGGATACACAGCTAGGAAGGGACAAAACTGGGATTCAAAACCAGAAAGGCTAATTGCAGAGCTGGCTCTATATACCCACTCAGCTACACTGGTTCTTGGCTACTTGCTGACAGAGTCTGTCTGAGGGGGTCCGCATCACCCTTATCCCCTGGACAGGCTCCAGTATTACCAAAGAGAAAAATCCAGCCTTTCCAAGACCTATGTGCTTTGCCAATGAGTAGGTAGAACTGTCAGACTGTCTGTAGCATTAAGAAAACCCCATGCCTGAATCTATGTGCCAGACCTTTTCCACAGAGAAAATATGGACATTTTCTTTTTTCTTTTAATAATGTACAGAGAAATAATGAAATGGTAGCACTACAAAAACATAATTAGGTCTTCAAAAAAAAAATCTCCGCTGGAGTCCTATAAAAAGACCATAGGTGTTCGTCATTGTTTTTAATTTAGCAGACAGTTTTAGCCATTGTTTGTTTTCTCCCCCATTTATTAAGTTCTGGTATTTTAAGATGATAATAACAATAATTTCCTGTTTGCCTGTCAGTTGTGAGCCGCTTTTATTACAGATATTCATTTTCACAAGTTAACTTGGTAAACATGCTCATTTGTTATGTTCCTTGTTCATTAAATCAGTTAGCACAGCTAGTAACTATGTTAAGTATCTTGCTGTCGGGTTTTAGAAATGGATCTCCTTTGGTTTCCAATACTATCTCTCAGAGACAGACTTCCTGAGCGCCCTGCCTGTTGGACTGGAGATGCCAAGTCTTCCATCTCTACAAGGCCAGGTATGTAGACCCAAAGGAGGCCTCCACTCAAGGCTTCATGGGTCACAGTCAAAATCATTCATGCAGACCAGAGCTCAGCAAGATTTTGGATAAAGGAAGAGGGAAGTCCTGAAGAGGGAGGATTTTAATAGATGTGTTTGGAGCCTGCCTGACCACAACCCTCTGTCTGGATGGACCCCCGCCACTGGCCCTGCAGACCAGGAGAGCCTACATGAGCACAGTTGTACCAGATGATCTTAACCTCTGAAAGCAGCTAATTACTCCAGGGGAGGACATCAGAGATCATCAGTTGTCTCACTCAAGCATTTGAAGGAGAAATGTCAAATTGGAGATGCAAAATTCAGAAAGAATCAGAACTGAGTCTCTGAGCTATAATAGCCCCCAAACCACACACAAGCTTGCTGTTACAAAAACGTATGAAGAGATTAATGAAGCAGGTGTTCATCAGCTACAAAAGAGCAGGCAACCAGAAAAGAAAAGCAGACAGAGAGAAGGTCACCTAAAGATTTAGAAGTCCCCCAAAAGCCCAGCTATTTATTTCTTTGAGACTTCTGTGCATCTTTATAATAAACCAGTTACTTAGCAAATTCAGTGAGTTTCTGTTATAACCACACATCCTCTGACCAACAAATTCTTAACCATAGTGACTGGGATGATGATGGTTCCACTAAAAGTGTTGCATCTGGTACACTACACTATTTCTAGGAAAAAGCTAGTTCGTCAATAGCAGTCAATTTGGCTGACATATCAAATCAAGATTTAGGGAGATAAGATCATAAACTACTCCTGGTAGCTAAGTCACAAGATTCAAGAGGAAGTAGTTCATCTGGGGTGTGAGTCAGGATGCTTCCAAGGCGCTCAAGAGTGGATGTTCAAAAGAGAATAAAAGTTCCATGAATTGACCATGGTTAGCTCTTTTTAACTACTCTGCTTTGTTTCTTTCGTGGCCTTGCTGAGCTTTCCTAGAAGAGAAAGATCTATTGGTTAAAGTTGGACAAGCGATGAAAACCTGAATGAGAAGGTTTGACATAAGTACGGACATTGAGGGAAGACGGCATCTAGTCATGCTGAGTTTAAGGTGTGTCATCTAGGTGGAGGCCACGGACCCTGAGTGACATTATTAATCACAGTAGGGCAAAAGCTACCACATTTAATAAATCCAAACCAATTTAGTAAGGATTCTTCAAAAGGCCCTGAAACTAGTCCCATACAATTTCTCCATGATCCATGACATCATTCTTCATTGCTTTCCCTAGTTTACAATTTTAATTCCTCCATGATTGGTTGTCCTATCTGTTCATCACATGCCCATATTTTGGCTTCTCCTACTGGTCTCACTTATCCCTGGATTCTCCCCTTCCAGGGAGAAATCCCTAGGTCGAAGCTGGAAATATGTGCTGGAATTTAGGAGAGAACTGAGGTTCTATGCTCTAGCCCTAGCAGTAAGACTGGAACACCACCTAAATCACAGGGTCATGGGGATACAGAGTAGACAGAGAAGGAATTTCTCAACAAGGCCCCAAAAAGAGGTAAGTAATGGTGGAATCTAGAGTTTATAAGAAGAGTTAACAGCCTTACAAGAGAAACTTGAAAGGAAGAAGTGTTCAAATAGAGCAGAGGGGTAATTGGGGGTACTCCTCTAGACACCTTCACCTTCCCTGTAAGGTGAAAGTATGCTGGGGGTCCAGGGCTCGGAGACAGAATTACAGGCATGAACTGAG
Organism: Manis pentadactyla; assembly: GCF_030020395.1. NCBI lineage: Eukaryota > Metazoa > Chordata > Mammalia > Pholidota > Manidae > Manis > Manis pentadactyla. The sequence goes on from NC_080033.1 coordinate 40,443,020, forward strand.
CAGTAAATATTTGGAGAAGGAGATCCCTGGGTACGTATGAGACTTGCTGTCAGGAGCACATAGATCCATTTGGGGGCTGGAGCTCTGTAGGTTTGCCTACCCTGCATCGATTCTCCCTGCTCCAATAACAGCACCTGATTTTGATTTGGAACCCCCATTGGACACTCTTTTATTGCAACTGTCAATCAAAGTAACCTACCCTCCCCTACCTACGAGGTGGGCATATGACCCATGCTAGATCAATCAAAGATCTCTCCTTGGAATTTGAATCTTGAGCCCCAAAATGCAAAGCCTGAAAACTCTTGGTGCTGATTCATTCTGATGACGGCTCCCAGAAGGAACTGCCTTTTAGGTTCTGCTCTCCAAAGGCAAAGTGCATTTCTGATACCAGTTTTTTCAGAGGTCTGGTTCTGCAAACTGTCCTTTATTTCTTTTGAACCACCCCATCGCTTCCAAGAAGTTCCTTTTTTGCTTAGATTAGTCAGAACCATGTTCTGTCGCTTACAACTTACAAGCCGCAACCAAGGCAGAAGTAATACTACCAGTAGTAAATAAAAAGTAAGACATGGCAGAAAGACTTAAGAATCCCAAACCCAGATTCCACTCCCAGCATTGCCAATGACACTAAAATATGGGGCAGGTTTGAGCAATTCCCTCAAATTCGCTAAGCTTCATTTCTCACACATAAAGCAGAGGGTGAACTAGAGCCTTCACAGAAACCATGTTTTCCACATCTCAAGTACTTTCAAAAGTATCCAGTCTCTGTTCCCTGCCATCAGCTATTGGGCTGAATGGACTTTAAGCAAAGAAAACAGAAACATCCTATCCCATTCCAACAGCCTTCATAAAAAGAATTCCAAATCCCATGTGATAAGCCAAGTTTATTAAGCAATATAAGTTTAATCTGGTTTCATCATGTTTTCATTCTTTCATTTCACATCTGCTAAATACTTCTTGCACAGATTTTACTTTCTTCAAGGGCTGAAAAAGGAAGTTAGGACATGATCTCTGCCCTTAAGAAGCTTGACATTTAATTGAGGAAGTACATAAAATCCCCAGAGAATATTTCTAAGAGGCCTGGAATCATGTACCCAGCAGCCAGCAGGTGTCAGGTATAAAGTAGGTGTTTAATATATATTTGTTGATCAAATGAGGGACAACACACATGTACATTACTGTTTACATAAGAATTCAGAGTGATGAAAAGAATATTTATTTTGCCGCTTACCATGAACTTCTAATACATAGAATCTTAACATCAGTTTTAACGCTGAAAATTTTGCTCCAGTAGATCAAAGGTAATTATTAGCATGTTAAAAAAGAATACCCCAACAAGAAAAGTTAAAGAATCAAATCTGTTTAAAATAGATTTTTCTGTGTCTGCAAGTTTAAGGGCCCTTCTTTAGTAAATGAGGTTAAACCTGGACTTGACATGCCGAAACATAATTCCATCCAAAAACTTTGGCCTATCCCTTAGATGCCCGTGTAATAGAATATGACATGCAGCAGGGTTAAGCAAATGGAGCTGTTAAGGCCTCCGGCCCCTCGCCAAGCCTGTCAACACTTAGAGGTCTGAATAACACAGGGGACTCTTGTTTCAAGAGGCAAAGTTCACCCTACAGATCATGATCCATTAGGGAGTAATGAGAGCCGGCTGGCAGGGCCAAGTGGACGAGACTCAGGAAAACCTGAACAGTGAATGCAATAAAATTAAAATGCAGTGGGGGTGAACTGCCACGGCAGCAGGCATAAACTTCTTGGTGTCTTTAGCAGTGTTAATGGATCTACTTATGGCACAGATGGTGGTTTTTCAGAAAAATCATTTTTTCTCTAACAAATTCATGACTAAACTAAAAAGACCACTATCAACTTCATTATGCTTTCCAATTGACTTATTTTAAGGGTTATTCTTTTATTATAGCTCTTAAGTTCCCATTTCTTTTTTAAAGTGCTTCTTTTAATACCAATTTTCACAGCACTAAGAAATTTAACTCTCTTCAGTGGTTATATTATTGGCAAGGAACTGTTGCAGGCTAGAGAGGCCTGAGAAGCAAGCTTGTTGGCCTGGTCATTTGTTATCTCCTCTACCACAAGTTAGGGACCCAGATCCTGGGGGATAACAATCAGATTTCCGTAGGGGACAGTGGCAAAGAGAGAGAGTTGATTTCAGTTTTCCTAGTATGCTTTTACCAACTACTGGCAGATCTAATTTGGGTTGATTGCACAGACAAATGCACAAGCATTTCACAAACATTTCATCACGACTAACTGTAAACATAAAGATAAAACAAAGTTTGTGTCACATGGAATCAGCCAGAGTTCTATATTATGAGCCAACCAATTTCATTTTTTCGAAGTGAAATTAACTTGGAGGGAGCCCACACTTCATAGGAATGAAGATATTTATTGTAAGATTATTTGCAAGAGTAAAAATTGGAATGAATTTCCCAGCAATAGGGAAATAATTAAATATATCTGCACAGCTATGAAAAAGAGGACTAGGAAAATTTGCACAAATAGGAAAATCATCATAATGTTAAGAGAAAACACGAGACAATGATACCTATAAAAAAATAATGCAACTATATAAAATGCCTGATATATAGGAAAAGTACTGGAAGAAATACATTAAGAGGCCAGTAGTTGTTATTGGGTGGTGGAATTATGTGTTTGTGCTCACACACTTCCATTTTTCTATTTGTCAATCTTAGTACAATGAGTTAATTTAAATTCATAATGAGGAAATTTTAATATTTTATCTCATGTGAAGAGACGACAGTGATCATTCACACAGAGATTTTTATGAAATGTTTTTAGTGATTTGAATTCTATTTGAAGACCCCCTACCATATGAGTTTTGACCTGGTCATAGCATTACATTGAGAAATTACATTTAGCATCAAAACTGGTCAAAATAAGGTTCACATGCCCCAATACTTCCACTTTCCAGGTGGAAAATCCAAGGTTCACAAGTCTCTTACCTGAGACCGCAAAAGACACTCCCCTCAGCTTCCTCATCTCTCAACTAGATCATTCCTTTTATGGCAAATCTTCACCTATGGTAGAAATCTGCATGACTTGAAGGAAAAAAAATAAAATTAAGAACCCATGTAATCAGGCTTCATCAACTTTTCCCACTCTGTTTTGCCATTGGGTTCCAAAACAGCCTCAAACTCAGCGACTAGATTAGCACAGTCAAGGAGACACCATGTCACAATTCTTCATTGATAAGAAAACCAACATGGCCTTCAAAGCCCTTTGATTTTGAGGCCCACTTCTGGGTGCAGGGATTGTGTGATGGTGTGTGCCAGTGACTGCAGCAGATGTGAGTCCTTGTGTCTCTATTTGGCTCAGCAAACTCTGGAATCTACCTTTGCATATTGCACCATGAGACGGCCTGTGCGCAGTACAGATGTCCCAGGCGTATGGAGAGACACAGAGCAGCCTGCATCATCTGGAAAACAAGACCTCGGGTGGGACACTCCAAAATCTCTGCGTGCTTGAACTCATCCTGTCCTGGGGGACAGGAGGAATAACATGTTGGAATATCTGAGGGAAATTAAAGTGTTTTCAATGAAAGGGGGAATTTTTTTAGAAAGTTTTCTTCCATCTTTTCCTCAGAGACATTTCCCCTTTGGAAATAGAGAGCAATTATTTTTTATTCAACTTGTCTTTAGCTTTTTTTCTCATGTGAAGAAAGAACAGTGATCACTCACAAAAAGGTTTTAATGACAGTAAAATGGTTTCATGATTGATCATTTCATATCGCACATTCCCCCGGAGTGCCTGCCGATCACAAGCGTGGGGGAGCCCCTTTAACACAAGCCAGGGGCAGGCCTCAAGGGCTTGGCATATGGGGAGCTATTCCTTGAACAAAAAACACAGGAAAAAAGGGCCACAATTAGAGGCACCTTTAGAAACAGGGAGAAATAAAGACTCAGAATGTGAAATATTTGAGCACTTTTGAATGTACTCTAAACTTTCAAGCTCTCCTATCATTTCTCATAGGCGAATTTTTAATGAGGAGCACTACAGATAGGTAAATCCCCCCACCAAAATGAATGAACAATCAGGGGAGACCTTAAAAATCAGAGATACTTGAAAGAAGCTACATACATCTGTAATGCAACTGTTTCAGTTAACACAAAGTTCAACTATAGGAAGAATATCTTTCTTTGTCTCAGTGTGCAGTTTCTCACTAAGTAGGATGAATGCTGTATTTATCTCTTTCAATTCCAATTTCCCAGCCTGGCCTTTTCTCTGCAGTAGGGTCTGAGGTAGAATGGAGCATCGTATACCCTCCTGGAGGGTTTGACTTTCTTTGCATGACCTTCCAGGTTGGCATGGAGTTAACTAATATTCACACTCTAAACCTCCAAATAATATCCCCACAAAGACACACACAAGCCCTAGGGTGTCTGCAACACTGTAAACCAAAGATTGGGGTGGAGGGGAGACTATAGACCTAAAGACTGAGCAAACTGATTCTTGCTGTATCATAAGTGAGACTGATTTAGATTCATAGACTCTATGAATCAAAAGAGGTTCATTTGCTCCAAAGAAGTTAAGAGAAATCAACTCTCCTTCACTCTCCAAGGCCCAGTTTGATGAACCAAGCACTGAAGTGACAGAAAAGCTATTCCCCATTCTTCTGCCCCCAGAACTCCTAAACTAGGGCCCATCCTTGCCTCCATCACCTTCTCTCCCCTTCCACTTGGAGACATCAAAGCCCAGCACATAACATGGCACAGAAAGGAAGAGGCTGAGCAGATACTCCTACCTTCACACAGAAACAGCACTAGAAACAGGCATGGAGAACAAAACGTGTTGAGAGCCGTGCAAGGTGTTGGGGGGAAGGTAATTTTCATTTCTTAAATAACTCAATATTTTGCACTGTGACTCTTGAAACTTTAAAATCAGACTGCAACACAGTTTGTAAAACAGACAATAATAGTATATAGCCCAGTGGACAACAGACAACTGTATTTTTTTGTTTTGGTTAAAAAAATTCATGTAACATAAGCAAGGACACATATGCATGCATGCACGCGCACACACACACACACACACACACACACACACACACACACACACATGCACACCTTTCTTCCAACCAAATCTTTATTGCAATGATGTTGAGGGCAAAGTCTTAGATACAGAAGCATGAGATATAATGTCAGATACTTAAGAAATACAAATTCTCAAAACACAGCAAAATTGCCAGTCAGAGCCCAGTCCTTAGAAACAATTTGGAATATTCCTCTAATCTGAACTGGTAAAAATTAAATCCTGGATAGTGTTGGGGGATTCCAGTACTTAGCTTTAAATAATTGTTTAGCAACTCACTTTGGCTCTCTCAACAAGAGTTTCCCAAAAACGACAAACTGGTCTTAACGATTAGCTTTCCATTTGGCTCCACTTCCTCATCTTAAGACAGGAATGTGATAATGACATTTCTTGAAAGACTACAATAAAGACAACACATTAAAGCAGCTCAGATGGTCTGCCTGGAACATTCTCTAAACCAACAGGAAGTCATACGGATTTATTATACAGCTGAAGGGGCAAATTTGAGAAAGATGGTTTTCAATGAACACCTTCATTTCTACAGTGTTACTTCCCTACATGACCTAAACAAATTCTTGGGCTTAAGGAAAGAAGCCTTTCCTCAAATCTCATTTTGCAGGTACACATCTGAAGAAGAGCAAGCTAGTGGACATTCCTAGGTACTGGGGAGTTTCAAGTGCCTGATAGTCCTGATTGTGTGCTTTTAAAATGTAAGAGCATAAAATTCTTAGGAGGTGCATTGCCTGGATGGATGAGTACAGTTTAAGAAATCCAAGTCACTTTATCCTTTGGGACACTTTTGCACAATAAACTATCTTGGTAATACAAGTTCTAGAATAGCCATTGTTATGAGTACTTCCGAGGAAGATAGGCTTTCCAGAGCTAAACTGCTAGAAATCTCAAAGGTGCAAAGTAGGTGTTCTGTTGAGACACCTTCTCTTCCTGCTGTCCAGGGATTTCTTGCTACAGGAAAAGTCCTGATTCTGAAAGAAAGATTTGTCGAAATATATTCAACCAAGGCTTAGGAAGTCTCTTTAGGAATTCAAGGGAATTAATTCTACAGTTTTCAGGGACACAATATAGAAATCCTGATTCATAAGTGTCCAAAAGGCAACTCAAAAGAAAAAAAACCTAAATGCGATCCTTGAGGACCTAATAATTATAATAATGACCTTAACTGTTGAGGACTGCTCTGTGTGGTACAACGGGCAGCAGGGTAACCTCAGCCTCTGAAACAATGCCAGGCACACAGCAGATGCTCAAAAATACTCCTTGAATAAGTACAGAATACATGTGAAGCACCGTACTAGGTTCTTTACAGCAATGAGGAAGGCATTGCTATTGACACTTTCCACTCTGACCTTCAATTTTCCGTCCATAAAATAGCTTGCCGAAGATCACTCAGCTAATTAGCAGAGATAACTGCCTACTCAGGAATGCTGTAGTTAGGAATGAGGACTTGTGGCTAATTGTTTCAGTTAAAACAGATAAAGTCATGAACAGCTGCCACATCCAGAAATTCAAATAATTAGGTCACACATTTGGCCTAAATTTCCTACCTTCCTATATTCACCTTCAAAGGTACTAAACTTGAGGACAGCAGTAGCTGGGTCTATAAAAAGGCAAAAGGCATCCAGCACAGAATTAAGAGTGGAAGCATTCTCTTTTACAACTTAAAAATGCAGACATATTGTCCTTATGCTAAAGAGACAAATTTAATCAGAGAATTTGAAAATTAGATTTCATTAACATAGAAGTTAAACAGATTACAGCAGGATCTTATGACAGTGTTTTTATCAGAAGTCACACTTCAGAACCTCTTTGCAGAGATTATTTTTAGCATTCTTTTGAGAGGTTAGGCTTGCTGTATGATCAAGGCCCAGTATTTGCTTTTTTTGTGTTGTGCTATAATAAAGTACATGTTTATCAAATCCTCAAAGGACTTTCAGAATTTAGAGTCCCAGGCACAGTCCACATAAAGCCATTGTATTGTTTCCTACTTAATAGGGGAATTACTTGAACTCAAAAATTGTTTGGATATCTTATCATAGTTTGGTTACAGATGACTCCATTCTGATTGAAGGTGTACTTCTTGACCAGACAAGATGCTCTATGGGAATGCTCAGGGATGGGAAAGATGGTCTCAAAAGAAGCAACATCAAAACTGAGGAGGGACAAAAGCCTTTAACAAGTTTGTAGCACTAATTGGTGTGGATCCTACCCAGCAGGCATTCTATTAATAAGAGAGAAGAAAAAAAGAGAGTATGTCCCCAAACTAGGAGGCATATTAGAGGTAAAAGCTAGAAACTGAACCAGATACCTGAACATTATGGGCATTTCCTAGGTAGCTGTGTCTTTTGACCTTTGTAATTCAGCTCCGGGCCCTTAAGTAGAGGGATAAGAATCAATGGATAAACACCCCCAGCCTCCAGTCCTTTAGGTGGACTTTCCTGGGAGGCATTTTCTTTGCTCTCAGGGAGTCCTAGTAGAAGCAAACATCCACTGCACACGTTTGCTGACTTTCTCTTCCTGTTGTCTCCTCCCTGTTGCTTTCCCCCAGCCTCGCGGAAGCACCGGCCTCCAAGTCTTTGTCTCAGGCTTCCACAGTAACCTAGTGTGGAAACCATTCCCTGGGACTTATACACAGGCTGAAAATGCTCTCCTTTTCTATATAATACTTTACGCCTTCCAATTTGCAAAGATTTTCACATACTTCATTTGAACCTCAGGGTTGTTAATGGAGAGAGGGTCATTTTTCTCACTGGGACATTTGAGGACACTGAAATTCAGGGGTGACAAGAGGATGGGCCAACATTACAGGGATTGTAAATGGTCTGACTGTCCAGCATCACCAACCGGGGCCTGACACCAAGTCCTCAGCCCCACACAAAGCTTCTGAATTTTCCTTGGACTGCCAGCAACACTACTCCCTTGTCTGCCCAGCATCCTGCTCCCACGGGTCCTACAAAAGTTGGTTCCAGCCTCACGGACTCTGGGAAGCCTGCCCTGAGCTTTTTTAGGGGAAAGACCAAGTCTTACTACTTTTGATATCCTGTTACTACCAAAACATCAGTGTTTAGTACATAATCAATATTGTGCACATGTTCCTTAAATGAATGAAAAAAAAAAACCAGTGAATCGGTGAATTAATGACTCAGCTTTCAGGGCATTTGTCACCCTGCTCTAATGAACTGCTTGCCTGTCTGCCTCCCTATGAATCTGTGAGTCTCGTGAAAAACCATGTGAGGCATCTTCAGACCTCTGTGCCTGCAACAATGTCACACACAGGTTGGTACTTCCTAGTATTTCCTGAATGAATGAATGGGCAGAACTTCACTTTCCTAAGAATAACACGGCACTATGCATAGTATAAACTGGCTAGAGTCATTTTGAGGATTACAGATTAATCAAACCCACAGAAAAATTAAAATCTAGCCCAAGCTTTTATGAGCTAATTATTGGTTTTCTTAATCCAATAATTGATATTTAATATTACGTACACCAGAGCTATTGATAACAATGTATGCCTAGAAGTTGTTTCTACATAATGACAGTTTTTTTCACAAAAAGTATATAATCACAGACAGGTTTTGTAAAAATTGTGTGCCTTGGGTTTCTCATCAGTAATAATAATGATAATAATAATAATAATATTTTCATATATCAAGCACTGAGTTTGTGGCAGAGCTGAACATTGTAGTCTATGTGATTGTCACCCCTTGGAGTTGTGTGACAACAACCTAAGTGGCCGTACTTCTCAGCCCTACATTGTGTTAAGCACTCCATGGGTATTATCTCATTTAATACCCCCAAAAACTCTGGAAAAATATAAAATTACAGGTTCCATATTAAAAGTGAACAGACAAGTCTAGAGAGGTTAAATGATTTACCGAACATCACACAGCTGTAAGCTATGAAACCCGGATTTGCATCTGTGGAGTCTGGCTCTGCAGCCCCCAGTATTAGCCTCATGCACTAATTTTGATATTATTACAAAACTGTAATAAACTCATAGACAGGAAAGAAACACTTTTGCAAAGGGCAAAATCAGGATACCCTTTTTTTTCATTAAGGTATTATTGATATACACTCTTATGAAAGTTTCACATGAAAAAACAATGTGGTAACTACATTCACCTATATTATCGTGTACCCCCATACCCAACTGCAGTCACTGCCCATCAGTATAGTTAGATGCCACAGAGTCACTATTTGCCCTCTCTGTGGTGCACTGTCTTCCCCATGATCCCCCCCACCAACATGTGTGCCATTCATAATGCCCCTCAGTCCCCTTCTCCCTCCATCCCCACCCTCCCTCCCACACCCCTCCCCTTTGGTAACCGCTAGTCTGTGAGTCTCTTGCTGTTTTATTGTTTCTGTTTTGCTTTGTTGTTATACTCCACAAATGAGGGAAATCATTTGGTATTTGTCTTCCTCCACCTGGCTTATTTCATTGAGCTACAATATCCTTCAGCTCCACCCATGTTGTTGAAAATGGTAGGATTTGTTTCTTTCTTATGGCTAAATACTATTCCATTGTGTATATGTACTACCTATTCTTTATCCATTCATCTACTGATGGACACTTAGGTTACTTTCATATCCTGGCTACTGCAAATAGTGCTGCAATAAACATAGGGGCGCATATGTCTTTTTGAATCTGAGAAATTATATTCTTTGGGTAGATTCCTAAGAGTGCGGTTCTGAGGTCAAATGGTATTTCTATTTTTAGTTTTTTGAGGAACCTCCATATTGCTTTCCACAATGGTTGAACTAGCTTACCTTCTCACCAGAAGTGTAAGAGGGTTCCCCTTTCCCACATCCTCACCAGCATTTGTTTTTCTTAGTCTTTTCAATATTGGCCATCCTAACTGGATTGAGGTGATAGCTCATTATGGTTTTTATTTGCATTTCCCTGATAATTAGTGATGTGGAACATCTTTTATGTGCCTGTTGCCCATCTGAATTTCTTCTTTGGAGAATTGTCTGTTCATATCCTCCACCCATTTTATAATCAGGTTATTTGCATTTTGGGTGTTGAGGCATCTGAGTTCTTTATATATTTTGGATGTTAACCCCTTGTGAGATATGTTGTTTACAAATATATTCTCCCACACTGTAGGATGTCTTTTTGTTCTGCTGTTAGTGTCCTTCCCTGTACAGAAGCTTTTTAGTTTGATGTAGTCTCATGTGTTCATTTTTGCTTTTGTTTCCCTTGTTGGAGGAGATGCATTCAGAAAAAAAGTTGCTCATGTTTATATTCAGAAGATTTTTGCCTATGTTTTCATGTATAGTTTTTATGGTTCCATGACTTACATTCAGGTCTTTGATCCATTTTGAGTTTACTTTTGTGTATGAGGTTAAACAATAATCCAGTTTCATTCTCTTGCATGCAGCTGTCCAGTTTAGCCAACACCAATTGTTGAAGAGGCTGTCATTTCCCCACTGTATGTCCATGGCTCCTTTATCATATATTAATTGACCATATATGCTTGGGTTTATATCTGGGTTCTCTAGTCTGTTTTGTTCGTCTATGGGTCTGTCCTTGTGCCAGTACCAAATTGTCTTGATTACTGTGGCTTTGTGGTAGAGTTTGAAGTTGGGGAGTGTAATCCCCCCAACTTTATTCTTTCTTCTCAGGATTGCTTTGGCTGTTCGGGGTCCATATGAATTTTAGAACAATTCGCTCTAGTTCATTGAAGAATACTGTTGGTATTTTGATAGGGATTGCATTGAATCTGTAGATTGCTTTAGGTAGGATGGCCATTTTGAAAATATTAATTCTTCCTATCCATGAGCACAGGGTGTGTTTCCATTTATTGGTATCTTCTTTAATTTCTCTCATGAGTGTCTTGTAGTTTTCAAACTATAGGTCTTTCACTTCCTTGGTTAGATTTATTCCTAGGTATTTTATTCTTTTTGATGCAATTGTGAATGGAATTGTTTTCCTGATTTCTCTTTCTGCTAGTTAATCGTTAGTGTATAGGAATGCAACCGATTTCTGTGTATTAATTTTGTATCCTGCAACTTTGCTTTCTTTGAATTCTGATATTTGATCTAGTAGTTTTGGAGTGAACTCTTTAGGGTTTTTTAAGTACAATCTCATGTCATCTGCACACAATGACAGTTTAACTTCTTTACCAATCTGGATGCCTTTTATTTCTTTGTGTTGTCTGATTGCTGTGGTGAGGACCTCTAGAACTATGTTGAATAAAAGTGTAGAGAGTGGGCATCCTTGTTTCATTCCTGATCTTAAAGGAAAGGCTTTCAGCTTCTCGCTGTTAAGTATGATGTTGGCTGTGGGTTTGTCATATATGGCCTTTATTGTGTTGAGGTACTTGCCCTCTATACCCATTTTGTTGAGACTTTTTATTATGAATGAATGTTGAATTTTGTCAAATGCTTTTTCAGCATCTATGGAGATGATCATGTGGCTTTTGTCCTTCTTTTGTTGATGTGATGGATGATGTTGATGGATTTTCTAATATTGTATCATCCTTGCATCCCTGGAATAAATCCTACTTGATCATGGTGGATGATCTTTTCAATGTATTTTTGAATTCGGTTTGCTAATATTTTGTTGAGTATTTTTGCATCTACGTTCATCAGGGATATTGGTCTGTAATTTTGTTTTTTTTTGGTGTCTTTGCCAGGTTTTGGTAGTAGGGTGATGCTGGCTTCATAGAACGAGTTTGGAAATATACCCTCTTCTTCTACTTTTTGGAAAACTTTAAGGAGAGTGGGTATAAGGTCCTCATGAAATGTTTGATAAAATTCAGCAGTGAAGCCATCTGGTCCAGAGCTTTAGTTCTTAGGTAATTTTCTGATTACCAATTCAATTTCCTTGCTAGTAATTGGTCTGTTCAGATTTTCTGTTTCTTTCTGGGTCAGCCTTGGAAGGTTGCATTTTTCTAGAAAGTTGTCCATTTCTTCTATGTTACCCAGTTTGTTAGCATATAATTTTTTATAGTATTACCTAATAATTCTTCGTATTTCTGTCATGTCTGTAGTGATTTTTCCTTTCTCATTTTTTATTGTTTCTGTGTGTAGATTCTTTTTTTCTTGATAAGTCTGGCTTGGGGTTTATCTATTTTGTTTATTTTCTCAAAGAACCATCTCCTGCTTTCATTGATTCTTTCTATTGTTTTATTCTTCTCGATTTTATTTATTTATGCTCTAATCTTTATTATGTCCTTCCTTCTACTGACTTTGAGCCTCATTTTTACTTCTTTTTCTATTTTCGTTAATTGTGAATTTAGATTGTTCATATGGGACTGTTCTTCTTTCCTGAGGTAGTCCTATATTGCAATATACTTCTCTTAGCACGGCCTTTGCTGCATCACACTTATTTTTCAGTGTTGAGTTATTGTTGTCATTTGTCTCCATATATTGCTTGATCTGTTTTTATTTGGTCATTGATCCATTCGTTATTTAGGAGCATGTTGTTAAACCTCCATGTGTTTTTTGGCTTTTTCATTTTCTCTGCATAATTTATTTCTAGTTTCATACCTTTGTTGTCTGAGAAACTAGTTGGTGCAATTTCAATCTTTTTGAATTTACTGAGGCACTTTTTGTAGCCTAGCATATGATCTATTCATGAGAATGTTCCATGCGCACTTGAGAAGAATGTGTATTCTGATGCTTTTGAGTGGAGAGTTCTGTAGATGTCTGTTAGGTCCATCTTTTCTAATGTGTTGTTCAGTGCCTCTGACTCCTTACTTATTTTCTGTTTGGTTGATCTGTCTATTGGAGTGAGTGGAGTGTTGAAGTCTCCTAGAATGAATGCATTACATTCTATCTCCCTTTTTATTTCTGTTAGTATGTTTCATATATGTAGGTGCTCCTGTGTTGGGTGCATATTTATAATGGTTATAACCTCTTTTTGGATTGACCCCTTTATCCTTATATAATGTCTTTCTTTGCCTCTTTTGACTTTCTTTGTTTAAAGTCTATTTTGTCTTATACAAGTACTGCAACACCTGAATTTTTCTCCCTATTATTTGCATGAAATATCTTTTTCCATCCCTTCACTTTTAGTCTGTGAATGTCTTTGGGTTTGAAGTGAGTCTCTTGTAGGCAGCAAATAGATGGTCTTGTTTTTTTATCCAGTGACTCTATGCCTTTTGATTGGTGCATTCAGACCATTTACATTTAGGGTGATTATTGATAGGTATGTACTTATTGCCATTGCAGGCTTTAGATTCATGGTTATCAAAGGTTCAAGGGTAACTTCCTTCCTATCTAACACTCTAACTTAACTCAGTATGCTATTACAAATGCAATCTATAGGTTCTTTTTTTTCCCTCCTTTTCTTCCTCCTCCATTCTTTATATATTAGATATTATATTCTGTACTCTTTGTCTATCCCTCTTTATTACCTGTGGTGACAGCATTTAACCTTAGGAACACTTCCATCTATAGGAGTCCCTCCAAAATATACTGTGGAGATGGTTTGTGGGAGGTAAATTCTCGCAGCTTTTGCTTATCTGGAAATTGTTTAATCCCTCCTTCACATTTAAATGATAACCTTGCCAGACAGAGTAACCTTGGTTCAAGGCCCTTCAGCTCCATTTCATTAAATATATCATGCCACTCCCTTCGGCCTGTAACATTTCTGCTGAGAAATCTGATGATAGCCTGATGGGCTTTCCTTTGTATGTGATCTTTTTTCTCTTTCCGGCTGCTTCTTATAGTCTGTCCTTATCCTTTATCTTTGCCATTTTAATTATTATATGTCTTGGTGTTGTCTTCCTTGGGTCCCTTGTGTTGGGAGATCTGTACACCTCCATGGCCTGAGAGACACTCTCCTTCCCCAGATTGGGGAAGTTTTCAGCAATTACTTTCTCAGAGACATTTTCTATCCCTTTTTCTCTCTCTTCTTTTTCTGGTACCCCTATAATATGAATATTGTTCCATTTGAATTGGTCACACATTTCCCTCAGTATTCTTTCATTCCTAGAGATCCTTTTTTCTCTCTGTGCCTCAGATTCTTTGTATTCCTCTTCTCTAATTTCTATTTCATTTATCGTCTCCTCCACCATATCCAATCTGCTTTTAATACCCCCCTTTGTGTTCCTCAACGAATAGATCTCTGTCCTAAATTCATTCCTTAGTTCTTGAATTTTTTTCTGTACCTCCAGGAGCATGTTTATGATTTTTATTTTGAAATCTCCTTCAGGAAGATTGATTAGTTCAGTCTCACTTGATCCTTTTTCTGGTGTTGCTGATATTTTGCTTTGAACCAGGTTCCTTTGGCATTTCATATTTGTATGTAGTGCCCTATAGTGCCCAGAAACCCTACTCTCTGGAGCTGCTCAGCCCCTGGAGCAATGTCAGGAGTCACAGGGGAGTGGTGCTTGTGCCTGGGGGAAGGAAAGAGCTGTTTCCTGCTTCCCGGCTGCTATGCCTGTCTCAACTGCCAGAACCAGTGGGCTGAACACACAGGTGTAAGCCTCTATGTGTTGTGTTTGTAGCTGCTGTAGGTGGGGCTTCCCTCTGGCTGGCCTGATGCCAGGGTAGGGTTTGCCAGTTTGTGAGCCAGATGCAGGCTGCCCAGGAGGAAGCGCAGCAGGCTGCATTTCATGGTGGGGGGCCTTGGAGCTGCATAACCAGCCAGGGGGATGGAGCATCTGAAGATGGTGAAAGTTCCCAACCTGCTGGGCAGAGTGCACCCAGACAGTTTTGTCTACCTGTCCTTTCTCCTGAGCAGTAAGCTCTTTGCAATATTTGCCCCTTTAGCAGCCTTCTTGCTTTTAGGAAGTCTCTCAGACTTCCCACCCAGATCAGCCAGATGTAGATCCCTGTTTTCCACAAGCAGCTGGAAACTCAATCTCTCTAGGTATTCCACCTGTCTTAGCTTTCCAACCCCACTAATCACCAGAGCACCATGCAATGTAGGTTCATACTCCCAGACCAGATCTCCAGGGCTAGATGTTCAGCAGTCCCAGTCCTCCACTCCCTTCCTGCTCTGTTTCTCTTCCTCCCGCCAGTGAGCTGAGGTGGAGGAAGGGCTTGGGTCCTGCCAGGTCACAGCTTTGGTATGTTACCCTGTTCTGTGAGGTCTGTTCTCTTCCCCAGGTGTATGCAGTCTGGTGCAGCCTTCTTTTCTGTTGCTCTTTCAGGATTAATTGTATTAATTATATTTTCGTATTGTATGTGGTTGTACAGGAGGTCTCTGTCTCACCTCTCACCCTGCCATCTTTAATCCTGTCCAGGATATCTTTTAAAATCATTTTTTGTATTTATTTTTCCTTTATGGTCAACCCCTAATGGTCAAAACCTGACAGGTTTTATAAATAACCTGGAGAAATTTCAAAGCCATCTGTACAAATTCATATTTTATAACATGAACACAAAATATATATGAGAGAAATAGAATAAATCCCAGTTACTATTAATGTTCCTTATCAATAATGAGAAATATAGAATGATTCAGAGCAAAGAGGAGAAAGAGCTTGTATCTGTTGAGTGGGGAGTCGCAGAATTTCCTTTAACAAAGTCCCAGGAAAGTATTGGAAAAATCCTCAAATGCATCAGTTCAGCAGCAGCCCAAATGCTGAGAGTAATGTTGCTGTATTCCCAGGATCCCAAGCTGGAAACAACCAATTTCCCCCCAAGTTTAGCAAGAGTGGTTCAAGATACTCTTTTTCCTAGGAGAACACTGTTTTTCAGGAGTCAGCATGAATTGTGAGTACCTATAGTACATTTTATCATCCTGCATAGATTGCTTTAAAAAGGAGATATTTTAGATTCTGAATGTTCTCCTAAACCCCACAGAGACTGTGTCCAAAGATCCATGTAGGAAGTCAGTTTCATTAGCCAATCTCAAGCTTTAAGAGCAAAGGATAAAAAATGCAGTAATACTTTCATTTTTGGAAGATTCATCATACTGTTTTCCATAGTGGCTGCATCAATTTACAATCCCACCAACAGTGCACAAGGGTTCTCTTTTCTCCACATCCACACCAGCATTTGGTATCTCTTGTCTTTTTGATGATGGCCATCCTAACAGGTATGAGGTGATATCTCTGTGATTTTGATTTGCATTTCCTTAATGACTAGTGATGCTGAGTATTTTTTTATGTACCTGTTGGCCTCCCATATGTCTTCCTTGGAGAAATGTCTATTTGGGTCTTTGCCCACTTTTTAATTGGGTTGTTTGTTTATTGCTATTGAATTGTATGGGTTATTTATATATTTTATATAGTAACCTCTTATCAGATATAAAATTACTGTATGATCCAGCAGTTCCATGTCTGGGAATATATTCAAAGAAAACAAAAATACTACCTCAAAAAGATATCTGCACCCCCATGTTCATAGCAACATTACTTACAATAGCCAATACATGCAAAAAACCTACATGTCCATCAATAGATGAATAAAGACATCATAGTGTACATATATATATACACGTAACACAGTGGAATTGTTCAGCCATAAGAAACTAGAAAATCCTACCATTTGTGACAATATGGATGAACCTTGAAGATGTTATGCTACATAAAATAAATCAGACAGAAAGACAAAATACTGTATGATCTCACATGTGTAAACTTTAAAAAAATGTTCAAGAAAAAGTATCAAATTTTGAGTTACCAGAGTTGGGGTGGGTGTTGGGAGAATTGGATGAAGGTAGTCAAAAGGTACAAACTTCCACCTATAAGATAAATAAGTACTAGGGATATAATGTACAACACGATGGCTATAGTTAAGACCAAAGTATGATAAATAGGTACACTGTTAAGAGAGCAAATCCTACTCATCATAAAAGAAAACTTTTTTCTCTTTTCTTTTTTCTTTTCTTTAGATGAGAAAATGGATGTTTAGTTGAACCTACTGTGATGATCATTTCACAATATACATAAATCAAACCACATGCTGTATGCCTTAAACTTATACAGTGAGGTATGTCAATTATTTCTCAATAAAACTAGAAAAATATACAGTAGCACTTCAAGAACCACAGATTTCAGAAAATGGAGAATTCCGTAAGAGTTTTTCAGATAACTGATGCTTACCACCTGAAGTCCCAAAATTTCTTTTTTATTTTAACCTACTTACTATAACTCACTCAGATATGTTCCCTAATTCTCTGTCCCTGTAATCAGAATATACAGAATATATTTTATTAGTTCTTGGAGATTGTGGGATCATCACTGTGAATCTCAGTAATCACAACCAGAATCATATCATCAATCAGGTTGCTGTGCTCTAGAACCACTTCTCCCCACGTGGAAGGGCCCTGGATGGGGGTACTTTCTATTAGGTTCTGTCTACCTTGAAGCTGGTGTTTTAACCTTCCTTCTGTTCAAAAGCTATTCCTTCTTGCTATCTTCCCTCTGTCCTGCTAATTCTTATCTGCCACTGTATTTTAGATGAGGGGTGGGCAAACAACAGCCCATGAGCCAAGTCCAGCCCTTTGCCTATTCTGTAAAAAAACAGAACACAGACATGCTCATTCCTTGGCACGTGGTCCATGGCTGCTTCTGCTGTATGTCCACCCAACTTAAGTAGTTGTGATCAGACTGCATGGCCTGCAAAGCCTAAGATATTTACAATCTGCTCTTTCCAAAAAAAAAATTTGCCAGCCTTGTTTTAGATTCAGGGATACATCAGTGTCTTTGGGGAAAGCCTTGCCCTCTCCTGGATGGAGTGCTGTGTTTGGTAACACCTATGTTCTTAGCCTTTTTTGCTTATACCTCTTCTTCCGGATGTGTCCTGGGTGGTTGAGGAAGCTAAAAACCGGATCTTCAAATAAGGGAGCATCTCCAAAACTTTTAAAAGTTATAAAACTCTGTTAGTTTGATAGCAGTTCACAATGCCTTAAAACAGTATCTGTATATAATAAAGCTTTATGTATAAGCCTTAAGCTGGGTGTGTGAACATCACCGTCACTCAGGGTTCTGATTCCTTCAAGTTATTGAGCACATGATTAGTCCCAACCCTCAAAGCACAGCCGGAGCCACTGAGTTAAATAACAGCAGAAAAGTGCAATGGAAAAGAGAGAATCAGGAAGCCCAATAAAAAATAAAATTATAAGGAACAACAACTGAATCAAACTCCTCCCTGAGATTTAGAAGAGAAATCAACCAGAGACATTGTTTAAAAACTAACATGGCATTATAACCCAGAGAAGATTTCCAGCTAGAGGAATAACAGCATATGGTATTTCACACACAAAAGGTAATTAAGAACTGCCTTGGAAAAGAGCATTTGCAGGTACCTCATCAGTGACCTAGCAGGCTGGTTTGTATCAGTTACTATTCATTACTGTCAGTAAGAACAAAACAGGGTATGATTAATGCAGTCCAGTGCAATGAATTGCAACAGAGGATGACACCTCAAAAAAATGAAGCTCTGAAGAGAATACCATTATTTACTAAGCCCAGGGATGCTATTTGCATTTTATGCCAATAGTAGTAGTATAATTATCACTGTTACTAACCAAGTAATGAACATTTAAACATTTGCCTAATACCGGTCCATATGTTATAAGTACATTAGCTTATTGAGTCCTCAAAAATTTCAATGAAATTGATGTCAACATTTGCCTTAATCTACAGGTATGGAGAAAGGCTTCAAGAGGTCAGGTAACTTGCCGAGTTAGCAGGTACTAGAGCCAGAATACACAACCAAACCTGAATCCCAGAGTCATGTTACAAATTCTAGTTCTATGCTATCCCACCACCCATTTTACTTAGGTTTAGAATTTTGCCACCAGACATTCAGTGCACTTCAATATAGTTATAACAGTGTTGCCCAATAGAAATATAGTGCAGGCCACATATGTAATTTTGTATTTTCTAAGTAGCCACATCCAAAAAAAGGGAAGAGAAATAGGCAGAATTAATTTTAATAATATATTTTATGTATTTTTACTTAACTCAATATATCCAGATTACTGATTCAACATATCATTAATATAAAAATATTGAGATAACTTTACATTATTTCATACTGCATCTTCTAAATCTGAGGAGTATTTTAAACTTAAAGCACATTTCAATTCAAACACAGATTTCATCAAAAAAACATGATCTATATTTAAATATCATAACATTTACAGTTGGAAAAAGCAGATTTACATACTCATGTTATTTCAAACATGCTTAAAAGCTTTCCATTACTTAAATTGAGTATTAATCTTTAAATTAAGCTTAACTTAATTAAAACTAAATAAATGCCCACTTCAGCTCCTTGACTGCAGTAGCCACATGTCAAGTGCTCAAAATCCACATGGAATACCATATATTGACAACACAAGTCCATATCCTACCCATCGCACCTTGGGCACTAGAGCAAATTGAGCAAGTGATAAATGGCACTGGGAGTAAAAAAAGGAAAAATTGAGAATCCAGGAACTGGGTCAAATGTGATTTCGAATGTTTGAAATTGTATGTCCTTGGGCTGACCATTTGATTTCTCTAAATCTCTCTTAAGCCTATGCAAAGAGGTGTAGAAATAACATGGTTCTATCTTCTAAAGGTTTTGTTAGTTTTTTTTTGTTAGTTTTAAAAAGATGGTACCTTTGAAAGAAGTCAAAAATTAAAATGCTATGTCAATCCTGTGATCATGCTATCTACTTATAGTGCTGAGTGATTCCGGGGGCACATGACAGTGTCAGCCTAAGCCAGAGCGGCATAAATGGTCATTAGGGTTAGGAAAGGACCAGAAGAGCAGTAATTTGGAGTATTGCAAGTTGGATTCACATACGACCATCTCTAGATTATTACCTCCTTAAGCTTAGGGATTATAACAAGTAGTGGCTCAATAAACGTTTGTTGAGTTCATGAATAAATTATGGATGAATAAATATCTAAGCCAATCTGCCTAGTTTAAGTATCAGGTCTTGCCTAATTTGGTTGCCTAGCAATCTAAATGTGTGTCTAAAATACTTATATATTCCCTGTCAGATACATAGTGTCTACTTACACAGACGACTCCTCATGGATGGTCCTTCACAGCACAGCAGTACATAAACACCTCCAGGGGTACCATGATGGGTGGTGGCCCCCACCTGATTACTTGAAACATGGGAGAATTACTTCCTTCCTACAGCAGAAGCTGGATAAGTGTGTTCCATTGTACAGTAACAGGCATTAGCCAAAAAGCCAATGCCATGGCCAAGTGAGTCTTGGAAAAGCAGAGCTAGTCAAATTTCTTAACTTTAGAAATTCTGAGGAATTTTAATGCACTAAAGTGCATTGAGAATCACCAAGTGGAGGGATCTAGCCTACAGCATTTATCAAATTCATTTGACCACAGAAATGCTTTTTCTTAAAGCAATCTTATAAGAGTGTGAACACAAGAAATCCACACTGGAAAGTGTTGTTATAGAGAAAAATGAATGCATCAAAATTGGGAAAAAATTACTAAGAACTTCTGAACATGAACTGGTGGTGCCAAAAGAGAAAAACCAGGAGACTTACTCTTGTCAGGACTATATCTCTGGTTTCAAATTCAGCTGAATTCTGGAGCTGAAACATGGTTATCAGGATTCAGTTCCTCCATGTCTTAGCATCTCTGCCCACTGTGTGGGCTTCATTCCCAGGCTTCATAGAGTGGTCCCAGTCACCCCAGAATCACATCCTTCTAACATCAAGCTCAGGGAAATGAGTACCTCTTCTCATTTGCTCAAGCAAAAACTCCAAGATGTTTCTGATGGAGCCTAATTAGCTTGGCTTAAGTGCAGCCAAACCAACCCGATCACTATGGCCAGAGGACCAGTTCTCTAAGTGGCCAGGCCAAGTTAGGCATTTTGTGGCTGTAATTCAGCTTACATTAATACTTCCCCAAAGCACAGGGCTGAGAATGGAGGACCAGGGGAGTCTTTGGGAGGAAATTGGAATACTTTCACTAGAAGAGAAAATAGACTCTGGGAGGCTGAAATTACAAATCCCCAGGGCAAAGTTTAATTTCCCATGATTTCTAAAATGCAAGAAGCTTTCTGACTGTTTTGGGTGATGTCACTCATACCAACAGTTGATTTAAAATCCCAAGGAGGAAATCAAGGTCCCAGATCTGTTCAAAACCTGACCCAACTACTAAGCCTTGATTCTTTTGATTTGTTTCCTTTGCCATTTCTGTCTTACCTAATCTAACAGCAGAATGCCATCTCATAGTTTTCTTCTAAATGTTAACCCCTACTCCCCCAAAGTAAAGAATAACTAACCAAAACAGAGCCAAATACATACCCACTTCCTTCTTGACAAGTTCCAAGGCTAGGTCTCCCAGTTCTGTAATCTACACAAGGAGCAACCTGACTTCAACCATAGCTGTTTGCCTATTTTTCTTTCTTTTTTTTTTTTTAGATAATTATTTTTTATTGAAGGGTAGTTGACGCACAGTATTACATTACATTAGTTTCAAGTGTACAACACAGTGATTCAACATTTATATACATGAAAATTCTAGGTACCAGCTATCACCATACCAAGTTGTTACAATATTTTTACTATATTCCTTATGCTATACATTACATCATTACATCCCGGTTACTTATTTATTTTACCATTGGAAGTCTGTCCTTTTTTTAAAAATTTTATTTATTTATTTTTTGTGAGGGCATCTCTCATATTTATTGATCAAATGGTTGTTAACGACAATAAAATTCTGTATAGGGGAGTCAATGCTCAATGCACAATCATTAATCCACCCCAAGCCTAATTTTCGTCAGTCTCCAATCTTCTGAGGCATAACAAACAAGTTCTTACATGTAGAACAAATTCTTACATAATGAATAAGTTACATAGTGAACAGTACAAGGGCAGTCATCACAGAAACTTTCGGTATTGCTCATGCATTATGAACTCTAAACAGTCAGTTCAAATATGAATACTCATTTGGTTTTTATACTTGATTTATATGTGGATACCACATTTCTCTCTTTATTATTATTATTTTTAATAAAATGCTGAAGTGGTAGGTAGATACAAGATAAAGGTAGAAAACATAGTTTAGTGTTGTAAGAGAGCAAATGTAGATGATCAGGTGTGTGCCTGTAGACTATGTGTTAATCCAAGCTAGACAAGGGCAATAAAACATCCACCTATGCAGAAGATTTCTCCCAGAACAGGGGGGTGAGGTTCTAAGCCTCACCTCTGTTGATCCACAATTTCTCACCTGATGACCCCCCTGCGACTGTGCCTGTCTTAGGTTGTTCCTCCCTTGAGGAATCTTACCCGTCTCTGGCTAACCAGTCATCTTCCGGGGCCATACAGGGAAATGTCAAGTTGGTAAGTGAGAGAGAAGCCTTATTGTTTGAAATGGTTAGCTTTTTATTTCTTTGCATATTTATGCCCTGTAACTTCTATGCCCAGCATTTGTCTTGAGGTATCTTTACCACTTGGAAGAATTATGATACTCGGTAAATTTGATATGAGGCACGAATTCTATTTAAGGGTTGTAATTAGGAAGGAAGAAGAAAAGCTATAGAAGAAGCAGGCGGAAGAAAACATGGGAAGATTGATTATTTCTTTGACATATCTTCTTGTAGAGTAACTTCAGCATGTATAGGTTTTAAGCTACTACTTAAATTGCGCACACACATTAACATAATAGGAGTATAGTTACATAACCAAAGCATACCTGTAATTACCAGCCATCTCCAGTGAAACCAAGAAAACCAGTTAGGCACCTTAGGCATTTGTGAAAACTTATCTATGATATGGTAGATATTGTCCAACTGAACTTGAACAGTCTGAGAGAAATCAGACAAATTAAAACAACCCATTCCTGGGGAATGTTCACATCCCTTATGTTCTTTTAACAGTAAATAGTCTGTAGTTGTAAGATTTTGGAGCGCTACAATTTGCAATTCTCCTAATTCTTGGTTGAGTTCCAACAGTATAGATCCAGTCAAATTTGTTGTTTTACTGTATGCACAGGCCAGCTTAGATATCTCCTTCATTCCCATGGCAAGTCCAGGAGCTGGTGGGATGAGAGCATCTACAGCTGTAGCAGTGCGTGGATCTTTGTTGGGGTTTTTTGATGATCGTCTTCTGGCATGAGTCTTCCAGAGACTGCTGATGTTGGAAGTTCCCTTTCATATCGTATCTTAGTTCATTTTCGGGGTAGCCCAATTAGGCTTTGACCTTC
Organism: Manis pentadactyla; assembly: GCF_030020395.1. Classification (NCBI taxonomy): domain Eukaryota; kingdom Metazoa; phylum Chordata; class Mammalia; order Pholidota; family Manidae; genus Manis; species Manis pentadactyla. Next base: position 40,466,186 of record NC_080033.1, read on the forward strand.
TGTATAAACGCAAACAGACCCTTTGCCTACACTTTTATATGCCCTTTATACCCTTCTGTAGAACTCATTGGAGGTTACCAAACAGGAACTGCCCTTTTTTTTTTTGTTTTTTTAGTTTTTTTTGTTTTGTTTTTGTTCTTTTTTCTAAATAATTATTTTTTATTGAAGGGTAGTTGACGCACAGTATTACATTACATTAGTTTCAAGTGTACAACACAGTGGTAGAACATTTATATACATAATTCTAGGTTCCAGCTATCACCCTACCAAGCTGTTACAATATCTTGACTATATTCCTTATGCTATACATTACATCCCAGTTACTTATTTATTTTACCATTAGAAGTCTGTCCTTTTTTTGTGTGTGTGTGTGTGGGCATCTCTCATATTTATTGATCAAATGGTTGTTAACGACAATAAAATTCTGTATAGGGGAGTCAATGCTCAATGCACAATCATTAATCCACCCCAAGCCTAATTTTCGTCAGTCTCCAATCTTCTGAGGCATAACAAACAAGTTCTTACATGTAGAACAAATTCTTACATAATGAATAAGTTACATAGTGAACAGTACAAGGGCAGTCATCACAGAAACTTTCGGTTTTGCTCATGCATTATGAACTCTAAACAGTCAGTTCAAATATGAATACTCATTTGGTTTTTATACTTGATTTATATGTGGATACCACATTTCTCTCTTTATTATTATTATTTTTAATAAAATGCTGAAGTGGTAGGTAGATACAAGATAAAGGTAGAAAACATAGTTTAGTGTTGTAAGAGAGCAAATGTAGATGATCAGGTGTGTGCCTGTAGACTATGTGTTAATCCAAGCTAGACCAGGGTAATAAAACATCCACCTATGCAGAAGATTTCTCTCAGAACAGGGGGGGTGAGGTTCTAAGCCTCACCTCTGTTGATCCACAATTTCTCACCTGATGACCCCCCTGCGACTGTGCCTGTCTTAGGTTGTTCCTCCCTTGAGGAATCTTACCCGTCTCTGGCTAACCAGTCATCTTCCGGGGCCATACAGGGAAATGTGAAGTTGGTAAGTGAGAGAGAAGCCTTATTGTTTGAAATGGTTAGCTTTTTATTTCCTTGCATATTTATGCCCTGTAACTTCTATGCCCAGCATTTGTCTTGAGGTATCTTTACCACTTGGAAGAATTATGATACTCGGTAAATTTGATATGAGGCACGAATTCTATTTAAGTGTTCTAATTAGGAAGGAAGAAGAAAAGCTATAGAAGTAGCAGGCGGAAGAAAACATGGGAAGATTGATAATTTCTTTGACATATCTTCTTGTAGAGTAACTTCAGCATATATAGGTTTTAAGCTACTACTTAAATTGGGCACACACATTAACATAATAGGAGTATAGTTACATAACCAAAGCATATCTGTAATTACCAGCCATCTCCAGTGAAACCAAGAAAACCAGTTAGGTACCTTAGGCATTTGAGAAAACTTATCTATGATATGGTGGATATTGTCCAACTGAACTTGAACAGTCTGAGAGAAATCAGACAAATTAAAACAACCCATTCCTGGGGAATGTTCACATCCCTTATGTTCTTTTAACAGTAAATAGTCTGTAGTTGTAAGATTTTGGAGCGCTACAATTTGCACTTCTCCTAATTCTTGGTTGAGTTCCAACAGTATAGATCCAGTCAAATTTGTTGTTTTACTGTATGCACAGGCCAGCTTAGACAACTCCTTCATTCCCATGGCAAGTCCAGGAGCTGGTGGGATTAGTGCATCTACAGCTGTAGCAGTGCGTGGATCTTTGTTGGGGTTTTTTGATGATCGTCTTCTGGCATGAGTCTTCCAGAGACTGCTGATGTTGGAAGTTCTCTTTCATATCGTATCTTAGTTCATTTTCGGGGTAGCCCAATTAGGCTTTGACCTTCTGTATAAACGCAAACAGACCCTTTGCCTACACTTTTATATGCCCTTTATACCCTTGTGTAGAACTCGTTGTAGGTTACCACATAGGAACTGCCCTTTTTTTTTTTTTTTGCTTTGTTTTTGGTATCACTAATCTACACTTACATGATGAATATTATGTTTACTAGGCCCTCCCCTATACCAGGTCTCCCCTATACCAGGTCTCCCCTATAAACCCCTTTACAGTCACTGTCCATCAGCATAGCAAAATGTTGTAGAATCACTACTTGCCTTCTCTGTGTTGTACAGCCCTCCCTTTTCTCCTACCCCCCCATGCATGTTAATCTTAATACCCCCCTACTTCTCCCCCCCTTATCCCTCCCTACCCACCCATCCTCCCCAGTCCCTTTCCCTTTGGTACCTGTTAGTCCATTCTTGAGTTCTGTGATTCTGCTGCTGTTTTGTTCCTTCAGTTTTTCCTTTGTTCTTATATTCCACAGATAAGTGAAATCATTTGGTATTTCTCTTTCTCCGCTTGGCTTGTTTCACTGAGCATGATACCCTCCAGCTCCATCCATGTTGCTGCAAATGGTTGGATTTGCCCTTTTCTTATGGCTGTGTAGTATTCCATTGTGTATATGTACCACATCTTCTTTATCCATTCATCTATCGATGGATATTTAGGTTGCTTCCAATTCTTGGCTATTGTAAATAGTGCTGCGATAAACATAGGGGTGCACTGATCTTTCTCATACTTGAGTGCTGCATTCTTAGGGTAATTCCTAGGAGTGCAATTCCTGGGTCAAATGGTAAGTCTGTTTTGAGCATTTTGATGTACCTCCATACTGCTTTCCACAATGGTTGAACTAACTTACATTGCCACCAGCAGTGTAGGAGGGTTCCCCTTGCTCCACAGCCTCGCCAACATTTGTTGTTGTTTGTCTTTTGGATGGCAGCCATCCTTACTGGTGTGAGGTGATACCTCATTGTAGTTTTAATTTGCATTTCTCTGATAATTAGCGATGTGGAGCATCTTTTCATGTGTCTGTTGGCCATCTGTATTTCTTTTTTGGAGAACCGTCTGTTCAGTTCCTCTGCCCATTTTTTAATTGGGTTATTTGTTTTTTGTTTGTTGAGGCGTGTGAGCTCTTTATATATTCTGGACATCAAGCCTTTATCGGATGTGTCATTTTCAAATATATTCTCCCATACTGTAGGGATCCTTTTTGTTCTATTGATGGTGTCTTTTGCTGTACAGAAGCTTTTCAGCTTAATATAGTCCCACTTACTCATTTTTGCTGTTGTTTTCCTTGCCTGGGGAGATATGTTCAAGAAGAGGTCACTCATGTTTATGTCTAAGAGGTTTCTGCCTATGTTTTCTTCCAAGAGTTTAATGGTTTCATGGCTTACATTCAGGTCTTTGATCCATTTTGAGTTTACTTTTGTATATGGGGTTAGACAATGGTCCAGTTTCATTCTCCTACATGTAGCTGTCCAGTTTTGCCAGCAGCACCTGTTGAAGAGACTGTCATTTCGCCATTGTATGTCCATGGCTCCTTTATCAAATATTAATTGACCATATATGTCTGGGTTAATGTCTGGATTCTCTAGTCTGTTCCATTGGTCTGTGGCTCTGCTCTTGTGCCAGTACCAAGTTATCCTGATTACTATGGCTTTATAGTAGAGCTTGAAGTTGGGGAGTGAGATCCCCCCTACTTTATTCTTCTTTCTCAGGATTGCTTTGGCTCTTACGGGTCTTTGGTGTTTCCATATGTATTTTTGAATTATTTGTTCCAGTTCATTGAAGAATGTTGCTGGTAGTTTCACAGGGATTGCATCAAATCTGCATATTGCTTTGGGCAGGATGGCCATTTTGACGAAATTAATTCTTCCAAGCCATGAGCATGGGATGAGTTTCCATCTGTTAGTGTCCCCTTTAATTTCTCTTAAGAGTGACTTGTAGTTTTCAGAGTATAAGTCTTTCACTTCGTTGGTTAGGTTTATTCCTAGGTATTTTATTTTTTTTGATGCAATTGTGAATGGAGTTGTTCTCCTGATTTCTCTTTCTGTTGGTTCATTGTTAGTATATAGGAAAGCCACAGATTTCTGTGTGTTGATTTTGTATCCTGCAACTTTGCTGTATTCTGATATCAGTTCTAGTAGTTTTGGGGTGGAGTCTTTAGGGTTTTTTATGTATAGTATCATGTCATCTGCAAATAGTGACAGTTTAACTTCTTCTTTACCAATCTGGATTCCTTGTATTTCTTTGTTTTGTCTGATTGCCGTGGCTAGGACCTCCAGTACTATGTTAAATAACAGGGGAGAGAGTGGGCATCCCTGTCTAGTTCTCAATCTCAGAGGAAATGCTTTCAGCTTCTCGCTGTTCAATATAATGTTGCCTGTGGGTTTATCATAGATGGCCTTTATTATGTTGAGGTACTTGCCCTCTATTCCCATTTTGCTGAGAGTTTTTATAATGAATGGATGTTGAACTTTGTCAAATGCTTTTTCAGCATCTATGGAGATGATCATGTGGTTTTTGTCTTTCTTTTGGTGATGTGGTGGATGATGTTGATAGACTTTCGAATGTTGTACCATCCTTGCATCCCTGGGATGAATCCCACTTGGTCATGGTGTATGATCCTTTTGTTGTATTTTTGAATTCGGTTTGCTAATATTTTGTTGAGTATTTTTGCATCTACGTTCATCAGGGATATTTGTCTGTAGTTTTCTTTTTTGGTCGGGTCTTTGCCCGGTTTTGGTATTAGGGTGATGTTAGCTTCATAGAATGAGTTTGGGAGTATCCCCTCCTCCTCTATTTTTTGGAAAACTTTAAGGAGAATGGGTTTTATGTCTTCCCTGTATGTCTGATAAAATTCCGAGGTAAATAAATCTGGCCCGGGGATTTTGTTCTTTGGTAGTTTTTTGATTACCACTTCAATTTCGTTGCTGGTAATTGGTCTGTTTAGATTTTCGGTTTCTTCCTGGGTCAATCTTGGAAGGTTATATTTTTCTAGGAAGTTGTCCATTTCTCCTAGGTTTCCCAGCTTGTTAGCATATAGGTTTTCATAGTATTCTCTAATAAGTCTTTGTATTTCTGTGGGGTCCGTCGTGATTTTTCCTTTCTCGTTTCTGATACTGTTGATTTGTGTTGACTCTCTTTTCTTCTTAATAAGTCTGGCTAGAGGCTTATCTATTTTGTTTATTTTCTCGAAGAACCAGCTCTTGGTTTCATTGATTTTTGCTATTGTTTTATTCTTCTAAATTTTATTTATTTCTTCTCTGATCTTTATTATGTCCCTCCTTCTGCTGACCTTAGGCCTCATCTGTTCTTCTTTTTCCAATTTTGATAATTGTGACATTAGACCATTCATTTGGGATTGCTCTTCCATTTTTAAATGTGCTTGGATAGCTATATACTTTCCTCTTAAGACTGCTTTTGCTGTGTCCCACAGAAGTTGGGGCTTAGTGTTGTTGTTGTCATTTGTTTCCATATATTGCTGGATCTCCATTTTGATTTGGTCATTGATCCATTGATTATTTAGGAGCGTGTTGTTAAGCCTCCATGTGTTTATGAGCCTCTTTGCTTTCTTTGTACAGTTTATTTCTAGTTTTATGCCTTTGTGGTCTGAAAAGTTGGTTGGTAGGATTTCAATCTTTTGGAATTTTCTGAGGCTCTTTTTGTGGCCTAGTATGTGGTCTATTCTGGAGAATGTTCCATGTGCACTTGAGAAGAATGTATATCCTGTTGCTTTTGGATGTAGAGTTCTATAGATGTCTATTAGGTCCATCTGCTCTACTGTGTTGTTCAGTGCTTCCGTGTCCTTACTTATTTTCTGCCCAGTGGATCTATCCTTTGGGGTGAGTGGTGTGTTGAAGTCTACTAGAATGAATGCATTGCAGTCTATATCCCCCTTTAGTTCTGTTAGTATTTGTTTCACATATGCTGGTGCTTCTGTGTTGGGTGCATATATATTTAGAATGGTTATATCCTCTTGTTTGACTGAGCCCTTTATCATTATGTAGTGTCCTTCTTTATCTCTTGTTACTTTCTTTGTTTTGAATTCTATTTTGTCTGATATTAGTACTGCAACCCCTGCTTTCTTCTCACTGTTGTTTGCTTGAAATATGTTTTTCCATCCCTTGACTTTTAGTCTGTACATGTCTTTGGGTTTGAGGTGAGTTTCTTGTAAGCAGCATATAGATGGGTCTTGCTTTTTTATCCATTCTGTTACTCTGTGTCTTTTGATTGGTGCATTCACCCCATTGTCATTTAGGGTGACTAATGAAAGATATGCACTTATTGCCATTGCAGGCTTTAAATTTGTGGTTACCAAAGGTTCAAGGTTAGCCTCTTTAGTATCCTACTGTCTAACTTAGCTCGCTTATTGAGCTGTTATATACACTGTCTGGAGATTCTTTTCTTCTCTCCTTTCTTGTTCCTCCTCCTCGATTCTTCATATGTTGGGTGTTTTGTGCTGTGCTCTTTCTAGGAGTGCTCCCATCTAGAGCAGTCCCTGTAAGATGTTCTGTAGAGGTGGTTTGTGGAAAGCAAATTCACTCAGTTTTTGTTTGTCTGGGAATTGTTTAATCCCACCGTCATATTTGAATGACAGTCGTGCTGGATACAGTATCCTTGGTTCAAGGCCCTTCTGTTTCATTGTATTAAATATATCATGCCATTCTCTTCTGGCCTGTAGGGTTTCTGTTGAGAAATCTGATGTTAGCCTGATGGGTTTCCCTTTATAGGTGACCTTTTTCTCTCTAGCTGCCTTTAAAACTCTTTCCTTGTCCTTGATCTTTGCCATTTTAATTATTATGTGTCTTGGTGTTGTCCTTCTTGGATCCTTTCTGTTGGGGGTTCTGTGTATTTCTGTGGTCTGTTCGATTATTTCCTCCCAGAGTTTGGGGAAGTTTTCAGCAATTATTTCTTCTAAGATACTCTCCATCTCTTTTCCTCTCTCTTCTTCTTCTGGGACCCCTATAATACGGATATTGTTCCTTTTGGATTGGACACACAGTTCTCTTAATATTGTTTCATTCCTGGAGATCCTTTTGTCTCTCTCTATGTCAGCTTCTATGCGTTCCTGTTCTCTGATTTCAATTCCATCAATGGCCTCTTGCGTTCTATCCATTCTGCTTATAAACCCTTCCAGAGTTTGTTTCATTTCTGTGATCTCCTTTCTGGCATCTGTGATCTCCCTCCGGACTTCATCCCATTTCTCCTGTGTATTTCTC